>NC_089256.1:12043524-12202031 GCF_963930625.1 Muntiacus reevesi
CAAAGAATAGCAAGGAGAGATATGAAAGCCTTCCTCAGTGATCAGTGCAAAGAGATAGAGGAAAACAATAGAATGGGAAAGACTACAGATTTCTTCAAGAAAATTAGAGATACCAAGGGAATATTTCATGCAAATATGGACTCAATAAAGGACAGAAATGGTATGCACCTAACAGAAGCAGAAGATATTAAGAAGAGGTGGCAAGAATACATAGAAGAACTGTACAAAAAAGATCTTAATGACCCAGCTAATCACAATGGTGTGATCACTCACCTAGAACCAGACATCCTGGAATGTGAAGTCAAGTGGGCCTTAGGAAGCATCACTATGAACAAAGTTAGTGGAGGTGATGGAATTCCAGTTGAGTTATTTCAAATCCTGAAAGATGATGCTGTGAAAGTGCTGCACTCAATATGCCAGCAAATTTGGAAAACTCAGCAGTGGCCATAGGACTGGAAAAGGTCAGTTTTCATTCCAATCCCTAAGAAAGGAAATGCCAAAGAATGCTCAAACTATCACACAATTGCACTCATCTCACACTCTAGTAAAGTAATGCTCAAAATTCTCCAAGCCAAGCTTCAACAGTACGTAAACTATGAACTTCCAGATGTTCAAGCTGGATTTAGAAAAGGCAGAGGAACCAGGGATCAAATTGCCAACATCCGTTGTATCATCAAAAATGCAAGAGAGTTCCAGAAAAACATCTATTTCTGCTTTTTTGACTATGCCAAAGCCTTTGATTGTAGGGATCACAACAAACTGTGGAAAATTCTGAAAGAGATAGGAATACCAGACCTCCTGACCTGCCTCTTGAGAAACGTGTATGCAGGTCAGGAAGTAACAGTTAGAACTGGACATGGAACAACAGACTGGTTCCAAATTGGGAAAGGACTACATCAAGGCTGTATATTGTCACCATGCTTATTTAACTTATATGCAGAGTACATCATGAGAAACCCTGGGCTGGAAGAAGCACAAGCTGGAATCAAGATTGCTGGGAGAAATATCAATAATCTTAGATATGCAGATGACACCACCCGTATGGCAGAAAGTGAAGAAGAACAAAAGAACCTCTTGATGAAAGTGAAAGAGGAGAGTGAAAAAGTTGACTTAAAGCTCAACATTCAGAAAACAAAGATCATGGCATCCGATCCCATCACTTCATGGCAAATAGATGGATAAACAGTGGAAACCGTGGCAGACTTTATTTTGGGGGGCTCCAAAATCACTGCAGATGGTGACTGCAGCCATGAAATAAAAAGATGCTTTTCTTCCTTGGAAGAAAAGTTACGACCAACCTGCTGCTGCTGCTAAGTCACTTCAGTTGTGTCTGACTCTGTGCAACCCCATAGACAGCAGCCCACCAAGCTCCTCTGTCCCTGGGATTCTCCAGGCAAGAATACTTGAGTGGGTTACCATTTCCTTTTCCCTGACCAATCTAGACAGCATATTAAAAAGCAGAGACATTATTTTGCCAGCAAAGGTCCGTCTAGTCAAGGCTATGGTTTTTCCAGTAGTCATGTATGGATGTGAGATTTGGACTATAAAGAAAGCTGAGTGCCAAAGAATTGATGCTTTTGAACTGTGGTGTTGGAGAAGATTCTTGAGAGTCCTTTGACTGCAAGGAGATCCAACTAGTTTATCCTAAAGGAAGTCAGTCCTGAATGTTCATTGGAAGGACTGATGCTGAAGCTGAAACTCCAATACTTTGACCACCTGATTCGAAGAGCTGACTCATTTGAAAAGACCCTGATACTGGGGAAGATTGAGGGCAGGAGGAGTAGAGGATGACAGAGGATGAGATGGTTGGATGGCATCACTGACTCAATGGACATGAGTTTGAGTAAACTCCGGGAGTTGGTGATGGACAGGGAGGCCTGGCATGCTGCGGTCCATGGGGTCGCAAAGAGTCAGACACAACTGAGCGACTGAATTGAACTGAACTGATACTCAAAGGTAGCTAAGAGAGTAGATTAAAAATTCTCATCACAAGGAAAAAAGTTGCACCTAGTTAGTGATAAATATTAACTAGACTTATCATGGTGACCATGTCATAAGAAATGCAAATTTGCAATCAAGTTGCATACCTAAAACTAATATAATGTTACATACCAATTATAATCTCAGTTAAAAAATAAAACTGAACCCACACCAGAAACAGAGACGAGACAGCCCCATGTTATATAAGCCTTAACTTTGCATATTGAAGGGGAAAAAATGGTTTAATTTTATATGCAGTATTTGTTCTTTCTGCACTGCTGCTAAGTCACTTCAGTTGTGTCCAACTCCGTGTGATCCCATAGACGGCAGCCCACCAGGTTCCCCCATCCCTGGGATTCTCCAGGCAAGAACACTGGAGTGGGTTGCCACTTCCTTCTCCAATGTGTGAAAGTGAAAAGTGAAAGTGAAGTTGCTCAGTCGTGTCCGACTCTTAGCAACCCCATGGACCGCAGCCTACCAGACTCCTCTGTCCATGGGATTTTCCAGGCAAGAGTACTGGAGAGGGGTGCCATTGCCTTCTCCGATTTGTTCTTTTTTGAAAGTATTTAAAATATTGTAAAATATAAAGGTAAAAATTGAAATCACCCATAATTTCACCTTTCAGAGATAACCACAGTTAACATTCTCATGTATTTCTTTCTAATCTTTTTTCCAAAAACTGAATACAAAGTGTCATAAGAGTTTAGAATTGGCAAGAGTAAAGTTTCATGCTATGTCTTAACAAATGTTTTCTATTTTTGCATTTACAAAATAAATGAGATTGTGACATATTATAATTTGCTAAGCTAATATCATGCAATTTTGACAGTTTTATCATATTACTTTTTTTAATATTTATTTATTTAGTTGCCTTGGGTCTTAGTTGTGGCATGTGAACTCTTAGTTGCAGCATGTGGGATCTAGTTCCCTGGCCAGGCATCAAACCTTGGCCTCCTGAATTGGGAGCATGGAGTCTTAGCCACTGGACCACCAAGGAAATATTTATCATATTTCTTGAAGATGAAAAAATTTTTCACTGGAAAGTTGGGGGGACATTACAGGTACCCCCTCTCATCTATTACACCTACTATTAAATAATGTATCTTAATTCTTTAGTTCATGTTATGTTATTAGCATTTCCCAATGTCATTAAATATGCTTAAAATATGATATGTGAAACATTTCAAAGCAAGGATAATCTATTCAATATTTCATTGAAAGAGTTTCCTGCTACTCAACATTTATTTTCAGATTTTTAAAAGCAATATATAATACTATGATGATATGAAACTTATATATATATATATAATATTCATATATAAATCTCTGACCACATCTGCAATAATTTCCTTAGGACAAACTCCTAGGAATGAGACTTGTAGATTTTTATAGAATTTTCGCTTCGATTCCAAAGAGACCCAGTGTTGTTCTGAGAGGGTCTGGCCTCTAAAGTCTCTGGCCTTGGTCTGTCCAGGTGTTGGCCTTAGGTTTAAACCTGAGATTCCATGAATCCCTGGAGCATCTTTTTCAACCTAAAAGGTTGTTGACAATTTCACATCCATCCCTTTATAGACAACAGCCTTCTGAGTTTTCCTCTTTATTTGTTCCCTTCCTATGCCCAGCTCAGACCATTCAGAAATGAAATGGGGTAATATACACGTATCTGCCTATCTATGTCTCCCTTTGCCGTATGTACTCCTCTCAGCTCCACTTTAATGCCTTTTCTGCAGAGACTCCAGTGCCCAAGGATAGGACACCCAGTATTTAAGCACTTAAAGCTTCTTAAGTTCTGCCTCCCAGAGTCCTTCCAATCAGGACTACCATTAACTACTTGCATTTAAAAGAGGATCTCAGAAGAACAATGTTCAACTCAAAAGAAGGAATCACTAATGGTAGAAATCACAAAAACAAACAAACAATAAATCAGACCAGGGAGAGAGAGAGATTTGCATTAGGTCAATAAGAAGGGAAAGCTATTGAAATCAAGGGCTTCGCTGAACTTGCCTACCAGGAGTGAAAGAAGAAAGAAGATGAGTGAGTCCAGTATGGTGCCCTTGGAAGTCAGTGGCCTGAGCTCTCAGGAGAGGGGCTGAGAAGGAGTGAACCAGAAGTCCGGATGGTGAGATGGGAAGACAGTGAAAGCCTTTGTCTGCCAGATAAGCAATCTGGCCTCACACCTAAAGGCAACAAGACAGTACCACTCTGTGGTCTCAGGCAAGAAGAAATTGTGCAGAAGCCAGCATCTGAAGATTCTTCCAGCAACTGTGGGCTTGACAAATTGCAGGGAAGGAAAACCAGGAGCAGAAAAATCAGCCACTAAACTGTGCCAACAATAATAGGTGATATTTACTAGGTATTGATTGTATGTCAGGCACTGTGTTGTATCTCATGTATTGACACATTTAAAAATCAGCCAAGATTTATGTTGTCAGTATTATTATTACCCCATTTTATAGATAAGGAAACTGAGAAAGAGAGAGACTCAATTACCTGCCTAAAGCTACCAGCTAGTAAGTAGCAGGGCAAGGACCCAAACCCAGATGCTTAGCCCCTACACAATGAGCTGCCATGAGGATGGCAGCCTTGACTGTGGAGGCAGTTATGGCCTTGGGAAGAAAGTGCATGTCTGTATCACTGTGCAAACAATTTATGTTCTGAGATATGGGGAGGCAGAGGAAAAAAATGAAGACTGCATCTCAGCAATGTTTCAGAGATGGTAAAGGCAAGAACAGGAGGTGAGAACTGTGTGGTGTCACAAGACTACAGCCATCAAACATCTGGTGGCACAGCTGCCTTCTGCCACTCACCAGACTCCGGATTAGCCTGGCAGGCCTCTGCTGGACCCAGTGCAGCTGACATAGGAAGGGGCGGAGCTCCCTCTTACTGAAGAGGCACCTTATGCCAGGCACTGGGCTAGCAGCTTGACGTGTATCATCTCATTCACTTTTCATAACAAAACTATTTTTACTTCTGTTTTACAGACGACAAAACCAAGGCTCCAGAGAGTTACCTGATTTGCACGAGTCATATAACTCTGAAAGCACCAAGATTTGAACTCAGGAAAGTCTGTGAGCTCCAAACCCATCAGCTAACTAGTCTTTAGCCACTTCTGACTAAAGATAACATTTCAGGTTCTAAGTCTTTGGGTCCTTCCTCCTCATGCTCCCCAGAGGTGCCCCCTTTCCCATCAAGGAAGAATGGCTGAGCCTCCCTTTGCTCAGACCTGTCATTAACACCCTCCCCACACTCCTCCTTTCTCCTACTCTCACCTAAAATAAAATAATATACTGGTCCCTGGACTTGTAGGTTGATGGATGTGCTTAGTCGCTCAGTTGTGTCCAACTCTGTGAGACCCTATGGACTACAGACCACCAGGCTCCCCTGTCCACGGAGATTCTCCAGGCAAGAATACTAGAGTGGGTTACCATGCCCTCCTCCAGGAGCTCTTCCCAATCTTTGACCCAGGGATCGAACCCAGGCCTCCCACACTCATATGGTCTTTACCATCTGAGCCACCAGGTAAGTCCAGGTTGATGGATAGTTTTCCTCAGTTCATGATCTCGTTTGGATATTTCCTCCCCTTTTGTGAACTCCCAGCCAGCAAGGTCACATGGGACAAGCACAGGATGTGGAACCAGAAAGCCTGGGTTAAGAGTCACAGCCCCTCAGCTCATGGATGGATGATTATGAGCCAACCTTAATTTCCACATTGAGTTGCTGGGAGAACCAAGTGAAATGATGCATGTGAAACACTTTGTGAACTAGAAAGCCCAATGTATCTGTTCCACAGCACCAACCCACTCTTTCTGGTCAGTCAGGATTGAGTCCAGAATAATGGTCCCCTGAGAGGACTCCTCCACTTTAGGGGAGATAAAACTGTGGACAGGGAGGTCTGGGCATCCATCAGATGTCTGCTGCAAGCCAAACCACCTGCCTGCCGAGTCAGGGCTGGAGTCGGGGCCAGGCAAGATGACTCCCATTTGTATGAGACTTCACCACTTACAAAGTACATCCACATCTATTATGTATTGCTTCACAACAACCCTACAAGGCAGCAGTCCTATTCCTACTGTTCAAAATAGAAATCTGACTTCAGAGAGGTGAGTGGTTGCCCAAAGTCACACAGTTACTGAGTAGAGAGCTGGGCTTGGGCTTGTCTTGGGCTTCCCAGTCCACTGCAGCTTCTGGCTTTAGAGGGGCAACCTGGAGTCCACAATGCTGCTTCATCACTGGGCTCATAGATATTCTGTATAAATAGATAGTTTTCTATAAACTGTGTATAAAATGTATGCTTGCATGAGTGCTCAATTGCTAAGGCATGTCCGACTCCTTGCAACCCCATGGACTGTAGCCCACTAGGCTCCTCTGTCCGTGGAATTTCCCTGGCAGGCATAGTGGATTGCATTACCATTTCCTCTTCCAGGAGATCTTCCTGACCCAGAGACTGAACCTGTGTCTCCTGTGTCTCCTGTGCCTCCTGCATTGGCTGGCAGGTTCTTTACTACTGATCCACCTGGGAAACCCTGTGTAAATGTATGTGTGCTGTGCTTAGTCACTCAGTGGTGTCTGACTCTTTGTGACCCCATGGACTCTAGCCTGCCAGGCTCCTCTGTCCACAGGGATTCTCCAGGCAAAAATATTGGAGTGGGTAGCCATGACCTCCTCCAGGGGATCTTCCCAACCCAAGGATCAAATTCAGGTCTCCCACATTGCAGGTGGATTCTTTATCATCGGAGCCACCAGGGAAGCCCTATAAATGTATAATTATGTATGGCTCACATAATGAAAAATCTGCCTGCAATGCAGAAGACCTGGGTTTGATCCCAGGGTCGGGAAGATCCCCTGGAGGAGGGCATGACAACCCACTCCAGTATTCTTGCCTGGAGAATCCCCATGGACAGAAGAGCCTGGCAGGCTACAGTCCACGGGGTCACAAAGAGTCAGACACCACTGAGCAACTAAGTGCTTGCAGCATGTATTAATTAAGCATACATTAATTTTGATTATATTATCTTTTCATCTCCAGTTGAGAACACCTCAAACATTCTGGAAGACCCTTGTGAATGCCATCAGCCCTAAACAGTGTCAATATAGCCTAATGGTTAAAGTCACCTGCTCTCCAACAAGCCCCCTCTCCCCATTCCACCTGGAGGTGTTCTGCTATGTTCAATTCATCTCACTTAAGCCCAAGAACCAAGAGGTCCTCTGCAGGTGGACAGGCAGCCAGGGAACTCTCACAG
Organism: Muntiacus reevesi; assembly: GCF_963930625.1. Classification (NCBI taxonomy): domain Eukaryota; kingdom Metazoa; phylum Chordata; class Mammalia; order Artiodactyla; family Cervidae; genus Muntiacus; species Muntiacus reevesi. Next base: position 12,050,745 of record NC_089256.1, read on the forward strand.
GGAATGTTCACAACCTCTGCTTGTTCAGATCTTGGTCTAAACACCCAACTCTAGAAGCCATCCCTGACTCTGCTAAGCTTGCCAAACTATCTCTTTTCTATTTACCCACAGTGTCCAGTGATAGGCTTAGTCACTCTGGAGTGAGTGTCAGTTGCTTGGATGATCTCCCCTCCAGACAGCTGAGGCTGGGGACGATATCTTACTCACCCCCTTCTTCCCCAGCACAGGACCCATTGATAAATGCTTCCGATGTGAGTCAGTGAGTGAAGGAAGCAACACGTGGATAAATGGAAGTGTATTTACCTCACCTCCAGCTCTTAAATTCTCCTCTACTCCTTCTCTTACATCAGAAAGGGCAGTGAGTGGGGGCAATTAAGACCAGAAAAAACAATACTTTTGAAAAATAGCATCAATGGAAAGTTTTATTTTTCTTTAAGAGCCCAGCTCTTACAAGCCCACAGAAGGATGGGCCACAGCACAGAGCCTGGCCAAAGAAGCAAGCATGCTAAAATCCTCTCTTACATTCCTGATCCTCTGAACTTGTTTAAGGACAATGAATTACCTTCTCGTCGCTCCTTCCCAGGTCACTATCATTCAAGCTGCAGTGACCAGTGTTTTCTACGCAGCAGTTTTCATTTATTCATTTCCTTTGGTAACTGTATTTTTTTTTTAATATACCTTAGGGCTTTCTCCTTGACCTACAAAACAGCACAGCTCACTCTGTATTCCCTGGGGAGAGGTCCTCCCGAACCTTTATTCAGAGAACAGAGTGTGTGCCAAAGCTTGTCGTCCTCGGCGGAAAGTTTGATTCATCTCACCAGGGGACGGTTGGGGGCAATGCCAGCCTAGGCCTCCACTTCTTCCTTTAATGAAGTGGCACCTATTTGGATGATAAGGAGCCACTGAAAATTGGGAACATCTTACAAATGCAAAATGCTCTTTATATAGAAATGTATATCTCACTTTAGAATGTGTCCTGTAATAGTATTCTAATATAATAAGAATTCCTACAAGGAGTTTATAATAACTTGGGGAAATGTTTATGAAGTAATGTTAACTTTAAAAGCAAAATGTGAAATTATATATACAGTATGTCCTCAATTCTGTTGCTGAAAAGTGCACAAAGAAAAAAGAAAGACAGCTTTCTCATTTCATCCTCATAACAACCCTGCAGTGTTATGAGGAATTATTAAATAATTTGCCCAAAGCCATACAGCTATATGTGCAGCCCAAGGTCACAATGCATGAACAGAAGTTTGACTGTGCATGTACATTTCATCCAGAAGGCAATTTGGGAAAGGGGAGGGGTCCTTGAGGCTCTGCTTGGAGGTACATGGCAGAATTGCCCTTCCCTAGCTCCGTGGAGCCTCATGTGGCCAAATGAGTTATTCTGGCCGTGACAAGTGACTGCGGTGATGTAGCCCTTTCAGGTAGAAACTAGAAGAGTCAAGGAGCATTCCCCATGTTTTCCTGTGCTTTCCACCTACAGATTGGCAGTCCTCCAGAGAAAGGCTGTCCTGGCAGCTGGATCCTAGAAGAAGGACAACATGAAGCAGAATTCATATGTTGCACGAGTGAGAAGTGGTCCTGAGTTGTTTGGAGGTTTGGAGGATAATTGACACCACAACATACAAGAAAACCTGGCTTATTCTGCCAGATTCAAGGGCACTGACCACTGAGGCCAGATGACATGAACACTCTCATATAACATCTGTTCAAACAGGATGTGGTGTGATGCTATAGAGGAGTGTGGGTCTCAGAACCAGACCTGAGTTTCAACACAAGCCATTAACCTGGTTATACTTACTTTCATATTTTAAAACAAGCATTATGCTACATTCTATAAAGAATAAGATAGTGCATATAAAAGTGCCTGCTACCTAGAAAAACACGATTGTATTTTGCAAAGATGCTCCAATCCCAATATATTTGGTAAGCAAGGTATAATTGTACCTTTCTGATTCTTAATTTGTTCTTCCTACCAATGAACAAAAATTGTGATAATTTTAGTTTTCCCTCTACCAAACAGTAATAAATACACAATGTACAACATTAATAGGTTCATTATTTCTAAGAGGAGAAACCAGTGGTTATCATGATTTAAAAGCTCACCATTAATAAAAATTACTATTAAGGTAAAATTAAGAGAAGGCAGATAGCATTATTAAAAATATATTTAACAAAGATAAAAATTGAGATTCAATCGTGTGTAACATCAATCTAAAGAAATAATGGAACAACATAAAGAAATAATGGAATCTAACCTCCTTCAAATGCCTCCTCCACCAAATACACAGTTCTTGTCCTCAACATACTTCCAATCTGAGAAAATTAAATACATAGAAAATATTTAGCTCTAATGAGGTATGAAATTTTAGAATATTATGTTACTCTCCCACTACTTGGGCTTCTAAGTTGCTCAGTGGGTAAAGAATCTGCCGGCAATGCAGAGGACACACGCAGATACCTATTCAATCTCTGGGTTGGAAAGATCCCTAGAGTAGATCATGGCAACCCACTCCAGTATTCTTGCCTGGATAATTCCATGGACAGAGGAGCCTGGAGGGCTACAGTCCATGGGGTCGCAAAAAGTCAAACACAATTAAAGCAACTGAGCACCCACCTTCCTACCACTTCTTGGATTATACAACGAGCCCACTCTTTTTCTCACTCCATGCTCCACCCAAACACACACACACACACACACACAAAACATGTGTGACTAATATAATGCATCTGAATCTAAATCAACTCATTAAGTTGCACTAAGTTGCATCTGAATCTAAATCAGCTCATTAAGTTGCACTAAGTTGCATTAAGTTGCATACTTCTGTGAGTAGTGGGAAGCTTTCCTCTCCTTTTCCAATGCCAGATCAGGTCTTAGCACCTCCTTCTTAGGGCTCTCCCAAGAGTGTGGAGTCAGAAATCTATTAGTCAGAGCCCAGGATCTTCTTTGTATATTTTCATAATTTTACAGGTTTCCATGTCTTGAAATACAGGCACATTGCTATAATGTCTCCTCTGTACACACCCTCAGTCCCAGGGTTAGCCTCACTAAAAAGTGAAAGTCGCTCAGTCATGTCCGACTCTTTGTGATCCCATAGATTATACAGTCCATGGAATTCTCCAGGCCAGAATATTCCCTTCTCCAGGGGTTCTTCCTGACCCAGGAATTGAACTGGAGTCTCCCGCATTGCAGGCGATTCTTTACAAGCTGAGCTATCAGGGAAGCCCTAGCCTCTCTGATGCAGAGACAAATCAAAGCTGCTCTGAGAGCTGCTGCTGGCTCCTTTAATAAGCCCACCCTTCAGTTGTCATGGTTGATCATGCGGAAGGACCTCACCAGGCTGTGGCTGTGTCTGCCAGCCCTGATATGTCTGCTGAGACTGACCACCTCTGCAGTTGCTGTACTTGCCCTAGAAGCGATGCTCTGCCAATGCCATGATTCAGAGTTCTCCCCTTGGGGCCCCTCAGCCCCCTCCACGGATGACTTCCTCCCATTCCCATTCAGTGCAGACGGCGTGGCCCAGTCATAGAGAAGCCTGTGATGATAATGCCTCACTCCTGTTACTACTGCTGCTCCCCAGATCCCCCCAAAGTGACCCCCTCCTCACAGAAACCACTTATCTTGCCCCATTCTAGTAGACACACCAACAGGAAGTGACCAGACAGTCTCCCCTCCCCCACCCCCACTTTCTCTAGATCTAGTCTAGTCCAGCTTGTGACCAAAGGGACAAGCTTAGACTCCTCCAGGGCAAGGCCATGGGACTATTTGTGGAAAATGGGATTGTAGATACCGAGGAAAGGGGTGCGCTAAAGGCGTGTTGTGCCAGCCTTGTCTACTTAGACACTCAGGACACTCAGTCTTGTGTTTCAGCAGCAAGCAGCATCTCTCACTTCAGAAATTACTTCATCACTTGGGCTTCCCTTGTGGCTCAGCTGGTAAAGACACCACCTGCAATGCGGGAGACCTGGGTTCGATCCCTGGGTTGAGAAGATCCCCTGGAGAAGGGAAAGACTACCCACCCCAGTATTCTGGCCTAGAGAATTCCATGGATTATATAGTCCATGGGGTCACAAAGAGTTGGACATGACTGAGTGACTTTCACTTGTAAAGTACAAGTAGAACTAACATGGTAATTTAAAAAGCTATTTGGATAGAGGATTAACCAATAAAAATCTAGAGTTTTCAACACAGAGATAAAAAAATTGGGACATAAACTGCTTCATCACAGGCTCCACCAAAACCCAAACCCTTTCTCCAGCTGGGGAGTTCTCTCCAGAAAGACATTCCCTGTCATTGTCAGCCCATTGCTGCTTCATGCTGCTGTCTCTTTTTATAATTATTATTATTACTATTATTGGAGCACAATTGCTTTACAGTGTTTTGCAGTTTCTGCTGTATAGCAAAGTAAATCAGCTATATATACACATACATACATTTGTATATATTCTTTCCCTCTTGGATCTCTCTCCCACCCATCTAGGTCATCACAGAGAGCTGAGCTCTCTGCACTATACATCAGGTTCCTACTAACTATCTATTTTAAACATAGTAGTGTATATATGTCAATCCCAATTTCCCAATTGTTCCGACTCGCTCCTCCCCACACCAAGTCCACACATCCATTCTCTATGTCTGCATCTTTATTCCTGCCCTGCAAAAAGATTCATCAGTACCATTTTTCTAGATTCCACACATAAGTGTTATAATATATGATTAACACTTTCTGACTTATTTCAGTAGGTCCATCCAAGTCTCTACAGATGACCCAAATTTGTTCCTTTTTAAGGCCAAGTAATATTCCAGTGTATATTATATGTACCCCATCTTCTTTATCCATTCATCTATCATGGACATTTAGGTTGCTTCCATGAGAAAATCATAATACAAAATGACACATGCACCCCTAATGCTCACTCCAGCACTATATACAACAGCCAGGATATGGAAGCAACCTAAGTGTCCCTGCTACTGTCTCTGTAAAGTGCACCAGCTTCCTGTGCTAACCTGAGCTAAGTTTGGTGAAAACTCGGTTTCACACTGGTTCTTTCAGCTCTCTTCTTCCATTGTCGTGAGCTACAAAGTCCTTCCACTTAAAACTCCTTCCTTCCATTCCTCTACACCTGTCAGAACCTATTTCTATATAAAGTTTGGTTCCCCTCCCTAAATGGCTAATATTTGCAATGCTCACTGATATTGAAAATCATAAACCACGTGATTTTTTTCTTTTTTCCTTTATCTGCCAGAAATCTCAAACTTATAGTTCAATTATGAGAACTGAGTTGAGTCTTTTACTCCACATATCTATATCACTTTTCTAATTTATACATCCCTCATCTAAATTTTCATGTATAGTTCACTATTTTATTATATGTGTTTCTATATATGCCCTCAACTCTTGCAAAATCTAGAAAGGAATAGAGATGATACATAACTAACCAGGTAGGTAAAACTATAAATAAATAGATATTAATAGGTAAAAAGAAATTTCTTACTCACTGGTCACCCATTTAGTCAAATTTCCTCATGGAGTGTCCACTGTCTTCTGGGTGGTAACTCTTCTCTTCTTCAGTTCTTTTCCTTCCTTTGGACTATGTCTTCCCCTTCAGGAACTCACAGTCCCAGAGAAGGAATATTGTCCTTCCAGGCAAAGAGGTGAGCGTCGTGTTCAGGGCATGTTGAGGCAGTGGTCCAGGCAGTGTGAACAGGGCTCTCCTGGTTTCCAGCCCAGTGATCTTTTCACAACATTGCTCTGCTTTTTGTGCCGTTCACAGCGTGGAACACCCACAGTTAAAGGCAGAGTCCAGACTAACCACCTGTTACTTGCGTCCTGCTCTAACACCACCTCCATCCTGGGTAGGGGATTTTACTTTTCTTTATCTTTTCCCTGAACATTTTTACCTTCTGCAGCATATTCTTTCTCTTCCACTTACAACCCATCACTTTTAGTATTTTCTCCTTTAAAAAGCAGGAAAGAAGAAGAAAGAATACTCTTAACTGTCCAGCTGACCTGCTGCCATAGGTACTCACTCAGTGTTTGTTCTCTTCCCTACACACGTTGACACATATTAAATGCGCCTCTCCTTCCTTCCATGCCTCTCTCCCTCATTTCCTGTACTTATGCCATCCTGGATACATTGACCTGTGTGTGTGTGTGCGTGCTCAGTTGCACATCACGTGCAACTCTTCGCAACGCTGTGGACTGCAGCCCGCCAGGCTCCTCTGGCCACGGGACTCTCCAGACAAGAATACTGGATTGGGTTGCCATTTCCTTCTCCAGGGAACCGTCCCGACCCAGGGATTGAGCCCGCATCTCCTGCGTCTCCTGCATTGGCACTCCCAATTCTTTAACCACTGAGCCACCTGAGAAGCCCAGCATTGACCTGTGAACTCTGCCAAATGAACCAGGAGAGATAGAATACATAGATGTCAATGTCATTCTAGTAAGAAAAACAGAAATAAAAAGGGTGCCAGTCTGTTGGACTGGGATATGAAATAGCACTCCCTGTTTCCAGTAAGTCTTTTTCCATCTTCAGCGTATTTGACATTTGTCTTTGCACAGCTGGGGAAGTGAAGTCTGTCTGCTCTTCATCACTTGATTCACACTGTATTGATTGAAAGTTGACTTCAGTGAGGTCATAGGGAGGAAGCTGATGATTTGTAATGGAGATTTATGGTAACTTCCATGTCCATTCCTTTCTCATGCTTTTTTTTTTTTTTTTTTTTTTTCATTTGGGAATCCACATAGACCCCTGAGGTTGGGAGGAATCTAACTCTACTGTCTGGCTCCAGGGGTGGAGCACAGAACTTAGCTTAAGCAAATCAGCATACCTCATCCACCGGGCCATAGTGATTCATTATGGGATGAGTTTACGGCCTCGGGGAGCCCAACCAAAATAAATTTCAGGACTTGTGTTAGAATTCCTGAGTTAAGGGTTTTCTCTCCTCCTCTGGAAATGGTAAATCTAAAACTCCTCCAGCCACTCCTGAGTCTCAGCATCTGACCTGTGTCAATGATGGGTCACTATAGACCTGAGCTGTCCAATTCAGGAGCCACTAGCCCTCTATGGCTATTGAGCACTTGAGACGTGGCTAATGCAACTGAAAAACTTCATTTTAAAATTTAACTTTAATTAAAAAAATAAAATAAAATAATATTTAACTTTAAGCTTAAACACAAAAGTTTGATCCAATTATTGAACAGCTTTCAAATATTTGGAACAACAGTGGTATATGAATCTACTTTCTCAGTTGTAAATTTTGTGAATTCTTATTACAGTTTAAGTAGTTCCAAGGAAAATTTAGTGTTTGAATTGAGATATACCATGTCAAATACAAACTGGATTTTGAAGATTTAATATATAAAAAAGAATGTGCAATATAACATTGATAATCTCTATACTGATTACATATTGGAATAATTTTTTAACATATGCAGTTAAGTAAAACATTATTGAAATAAAATAAGTAAATGAACAGTATAACTCCTCTAGCCATTTTATTGCCACAAAGTAAATCAATGGTAGGATTCTCTGCAACAGAGAATTGCAAAGAAATAAGGCCAGGGCCCTCATGACATCATGAAACCTTAGTTTAGAACTTACCTAAACATAAACTTTTAGTTACGTGAATTAATAAATTTTCTCTTTATTATTTACACTCTTATGTTTCTCAAATTAAAGCTTTCTAACTGATACACTGATATTACCTTAACATTCATGTAAATTGCATTTGTTTTGATAGATAGCAATGGTTGTGATTCATCTTCACTACTTATGCGCTGTCCAATATGCTAAAGGCACCAAGCAGGTAGAAGCTATGATGGTGTATGTCTATAATGTGTGTTTTTCCAGATGATCAATACCAACAATTGTCATTATCTCCATCATCAGTGTGGATGGGGCCATCATATGTAAATCAAATTCAGATGACCAAAGTTTACAGCAACACTTGAAATTTAGTGTCTCAGAAGCATTTCATTTCAGTCCCATAAAAGTTATGGTATGCTGATTAAATACTGACTGGAGGCTGAAAGTGCTTGCTTGAGGTTCATAGGGCTGGAAAGGATGCATTCTGTTGCCACCCAATTTTTTTTTCAAAATATTGCTGCCCAGAGACAGCCAAATTCGTGTATTTCAGGTGTTCTAAGGGAAAGAGGTGTCATACTTTTTATTTTTTATAATGGTATTTTCTACCAATAATAAAACAGGAGCAAGAAAAAATGTTGATTAAAGAAGCCATAGTCCTTTTCCAAAGAAAACATTTGTTATCTTCAGTTTCCTCACTTCTATTTTTGGGGAGAGAGAGGCAATTTATTCCCTCTAGTAAACATTGTTCACGTGGGAATCTCCCAACTTTCCTTTTGTAACTCCTGTTCAGAGCTTTAAATGTTCATTTCTTTGCCTTCCTTGATTCTCAAAGACAAAGGACAGGGGTATCTTGAACAAGTTTTTAAGAAAAAAACAAAGAAGAACCTGTCCAGGCCTTCCGAGGTAGCACTATTGGTAAACAACCCCCAGCCAGTGCAGGAGATCCAAGAGACTCAGGTTCAATCTCTGGATTGGGAAGATCCCCTGGAGAAGGGCATGGCAACCTACTCCAGTATTCTTACCTGGAGAATCTCACGGACCGAGGAGCCTGGCGGGCTAGTCCATAGGGTCACAAAGAGTCAGACATAAATGAAGCAACTTAGCACACACGCACACAAGAAGCTTTTCAGTGGAAGAGGTTATGTCCATAAGCACCCCATATGGGGCTGCTCCTTACACAGAAGGCAAGAAAAAGGAGGGACCAAGATATGGCTCTATAAGCAATAAGTACAACATTTGATGATTTCTTTATTCCCAATGTTTTATCATGAGCATTTTTAAACATACAGAAAGGTTGAAATAATTGTGAAGGGTCCACCTCATATACCCAGCATCTAGACTCTACAATGAATAGCTTCCCTGGTGGCTCAGATGGTAAAGAATTTGCCTGCCTACAGATCCTTTCTGCAGACGCAGTAGGCCTGGGTTCCATCCCTGGGTCAGGAAGATCCCCAGGAGAAGGGAATCTTCAATGTTCTTGCCTGGAGAATCCCATGGACAGAGGAGCCTGGTGAACTACAGTACACAGGGTCACAAAGAGTTAGACACAACTGAGTGACTAACACACACACACACACACACACACACACACACATATTTACTATCTATTTGTCTACCTGTCTATCAGTCTGTCTTATTTTTCAGTCCATTTCAAGGTAAGTTGCAGACATCAGTATCCTACACTCCTAAATACCTCCTCACACTTACCATTAACTAGAGATCAGGGTTTATTTACAATACTTCTTCTCCCTAGGTGAAATTTATATAGAGTGAATTGCATGAATTTTAAGTGTACTATTGCATGAGTTTTGACAAATGTACATACCTGGTAAAGGAAAAGCCCCATCAAGACACAGAACATTGTCATGGTGATTTTTTTCTAACGTGAACTATCAGTAGTGCTATTTCTCCACTGCATTCAATTATCCAACATATATTTTCTGAGCTCCTGTATGATCAGGATAAGTGATAGAGAGGTGAATGAAACATAGCCTTCCACAAGAGCCAACAGTTTAAAGAAAGAGGTGCCTGTAATATTTTAATTCATTAGTTAATTAATTAAACAGTTGCTGTGGAAATCTGTTCAAACGTAGGAGGGGTCAAACAATGCACCAGTTGTGGGGTCAAGAAGGACTTCATGCTGGGCATTTTGAAAGATGAAAGGAAACATCAGGGACTTACCTGGTGGTACAGTGATTAAAACTCCATGCTTCCACTGCAGTGGGTACAGGTTCAATCCATGGTTGGAGAACTAAGATCCCACATACAGCATAGCCAAGAAAAAAAAGAAAATTTATTGAGTTAAATAAAAATGAAAATAGAACATATCAACCTAAATTATATAGGAAAAGTAACAAGTTTTCAAAAAATGAAAAGAAACATCACATATCTGGGGGCAAGAATACAAAGCAGCCTCAAGTGCATGACCCCCCATGGCATCTGGCATGGCTGAGAAACAGAACTAGGGGAATCAGCGAGGCTGGAGATTTTGCAAGGCCAGGTCTAGGAGGGCCTTGAATGCCTTACTAAGGGATTGAGCTGTTATCTAGGAAAAGGTGGGAACTTGATGAGGAACCTGCCAGACACTGGAGCCAAGGTGACCTGACCTTGAGAATGCTGAAGAAAGGCGCTAACTTGAAGGTTCTGGTTATAGAGAGACAAACATTTTAAATGAGGTGTTAAATTATGGAAAATTCTAGTCCATAATCCAGGATGCTGGACCCCTAAGGCCATGGAGGCGCCAGCTGGCTGCCAGATGGAACATGGCATCCAGGCTCTCCTGCCCTGCCAAGGAGCCCTGGAGGCAACCCAGCCTCCAGCTCTTCCTCCACTCACAGAACCAGAGCCTCACAGCCTGAGGAGAACTGGAGAAAACAAGCTGGGAAAACCTGGGTTCTCACGTATTATTTTTTAATATAGCCAGTGGCATTATAATCACCTACCAATGATCATAGAACAACTTGTTTAAAGTGTTGTAAAGGGCCCTGCCAGACTCTAATCAAGAGAGAAATCTTGTGTCTAGAACAGTTCAATCGCTTTTACTTACACTGAGAGAAAATTGAGTAATCACGTATACACAAACAGGCTGCCATCTAGCCTGAGTCTTCTTGTATGCTAATGTACTGCTGCTAAGAAGTGTGAAGTAATCCAGGGTAAAGTGTCAAATTCTCTTGCAACAGAATGGGGAATAACTGTGCTTTTGTATGGTAAAATCCACCCTGGACTACTGAATCAATAGCTGTAAAATGTAGAACAGTGCTGGTTTAAAACAAAAAAACAAAAAACAGTCAACATCTCTCCACTGAAAGGGAAGACTTTTAAACTCTTAATGGATTCTATTTGGGATCAAAGTTGAAGGTGCAAATCACATAGTAAACAGTATCAACAAAAGTATGAGCAGAGGAGTGGATGAGGCAGGGAAGAGAGAGGCCTAAAGAAGAAATAATTTCAGAAGAAGGTATGTCTTAATTTTTTCCTGACCTTTTAATAGAACTAGAGTTTTATAAATAGATCAGAACTGTCTTGCTTAAACTGTCAAGAAGAGTTACTCTTGTGGACTGAATGTTTGTGTTCCCCTCAAAACCAAGATGTTGATGTCTAACTCCCGATGTGATGGTATTAGAAAGTGGGTCTTTCTAATCATTAGGTGATGAGGATGGGGCCCTGGTGAATGGGATCTGTGCTTTTATAAGAAAAGGACAAACTGCTAGCTTGCAGCTTTCCATCAATGTGAGGTTGACAGTTTGAAACCCAGAAGAGCAGCTGAACCAGAACCTGATCATGCTGGCACTCTCATCTTAGATTTGTAGCCTTCAGAACTGTAAGAAATTAATTTCTGGATTTTGTAAGCCAACCAGTCTATAGTACTTAGCTAGAGCAGCCCAGACTGACTGGGACAGTACTAAAAAGAGGAAAACTGCTGAGTTTTAGGACTTAATACCCTGCACAGTGGAAAGCATAGGAAATTTCCCATGGGAAATTCTCTTTTCCCTTGTTCTTCCCCCCTCTCTCTCTCTCTCTCTCTCTCTCTCTCTCTCTGTCTCTCTTAACTTTGAGACTCTCACGGGACCTTACCCAGAGGAACAACAAATCTGTAGGTACTGGAAGAAAGTTGAGAAGTTGTCTTATGTTTGGACTCCATTAAGTCAGAGGCCAATCTTCATCAAAAGCAAAAATCCTAATACTCCCTCTACTTCTTTTTTTTTTTAATCCCTAAGTTTCTAGTTTTAGACATCACCAAATGGTCAATACCAAAATCAGATTGATTATATTCTTTGCAGCTGAAGATGGAGAAACTCTAAACAGTAAGCAAAAACAAAACTGAGAGCTGCCTGTGGCTCAGATCATGAACTCCATGTTGCAAAATACAGGCTTAAATTGAAGAAAGTAGGGAAAAACACTAGACCATTCAGTTATGACCTAAATCAAATACCTTATAATTATTATACAGTGGAAGTGACAAATAGATTCAAGGGATTAGATCTGATGGACAGAGTGCCTGAAAAACTATGGATGGAGGTTTGTGACGTTGTATAGGAGGCAGTGATCAAAATGGTTCCCAAAAAAAAGAAATGCAAAAAGGAAAAATGGTTGTCTGAGGAGGCTTTACAAATAGCTGAGAAAAGAACAGAAGTGAAAGGCAAAGGAGAAAAGGAAAGATATTCCCATCTGAATGCAGAGTTCCAAAGAATAGCAAGGAGAGATAAGAAAACCTTCCTCAGTGATCAATGCAAAGAAATAGAGAAAAATATTAGAATAGGAAAGACTAGCGATCTCTTCAAGAAAATTAGAGATACCAAAGGATATCATGCAGATAGACAGGCACTATAAAGGAGAGAAAAAGTATGGACCTAACAGAAGCAAAAGATATTAAGAAGAGGTGACAAGAATACATAGACAAACTATACAAAAAATATCTCAATGACCCAGATAACAATGATGGTGTGATCACTCACCTAGTGCCAGACATCCTGGAATGCAAAGTCAAGTGGACCTTAGGGAACATCATTATGAACAAAGTTAGTGGAGATGATGGAATTCCAGTTGAGCTATTTCAAATCCTGAAAGACGATTCTGTGAAAGTGCTGCACTCAATATGCCAGCAAATTTGGAAAACTCAGCAGTGGCCACAGGACTGGAAAAGGGTTTTCATTTCAGTTTTCATTCCAATCCCAAAGAAGGGTGGTGCAAAAGAATGTTCAAAATACTGCAAATTGCACTCATCTCACATGCTAGCAAAGTAGTCCTCAAAATTCTCCAAGTTAGGCTTCAACAGAACATGAACCAAGAACTTCCAGGTTCAAGCTGGATTTAGAAAAAGCAGAGGAACCAGAGGTCAAATTGCCAACATCTGTTGGATCATAGAGAAAGCAGGAGAATTCCAGAAAAACATTTACTTCTGCTTTATTGATTAGACCTAAGCCCTTGACTGTGTGGATCACAACAAACTGTGGAAAATTCTTAAAGAGATGGCAATACCAGACCACCTGACCTGCCTCCTGAGAAATCTGTATGCAGGTCAAGAAGCAACAGTTAGAACCAGACAATGAATAATGAACTGGTTCAAAATTGGGAAAGGAATGCATCAAGGCTGTATGGTGTCACCCTGCCTATTTAACTTATATGCAGAGTACATCATGAGAAACGCTGGGCTGGATGAAGCACAAGCTGGAATCAAGATTTCTAAGAGAAATATCAATAACCACAGATACGCAGATGACACCACCCTTATGGTAGAAAGCGAAGAGGAACTAAAGAGCCTCTTGATGAAGTTGAAGGAAGAGAGTGAAAAAGCTGACTTAAAACTCAACACTCAAAAAATAAAGATCATGGCATCCGATTCCATCACTTCTATGGCAAATAGATGGGGAAACAATGGAAACGGTGAGAGACTTTATTTTGGGGGGGCTCCAAAATCACTGTAGATGGTGACTGCATCCATGAAATAAAAAGACACTCGCTCCCTGGAAGAAAAGCTATGACAAACCTCGACAGCATATTAAAAAGCAGAGACATTACTCTGCCAACAAAGGTCCATCAACTCAAAGCTATGTTTTTTCCAGTAGTCACATATGGATGTGAAAGTTAGACCATAAAGAAAGATGAGTGCCAAAGAATTGATACTTTTGAACTGTGGTGTCAGAGAAGACTTGGAGTCTTGGACTGTTGGACTGCAAGGAGATCCACCCAGTCAGTACTAAAGGAAATCAATCTGTCCTGAATATTCATTGGAAGAACTGATGTTGAAGCTGAAGCTCCAGTACTTTGGCCACCTGATGTGAAGAGGTGACTCATTACAAAAGACTCTGATGCTGGGAAATATCGAAGGTAGGAGGAAAAGGGAATGACAGAGGATGAGATGGTTGGATGGCTTCACCAACTTGATGGACATGACTTTAAGCAAGCTGTGGGAATTAGTGATGGACAAGGAAGCCTGGCATGCTGCAGTACATGGAAACACAAAGAGTCTGACATGACTGAGTGACTAAAGTCAAGTGTTTAGTTAAAAGCAATTTTTCACTGGCTTAAGCACATTTGCTAGCCCTTGTTCAAGACTTGGCCCCTCACTCTACTCCTCTTGCCACTGTGTTGACTCGTACCTTTGGCTCGTTTCTCTAGACTGAGTCTATATCATCTCCAGCCTCACATTCTAGGGACTGAGAAAGAGCTTTTTTATCCCCAATATTTTTTTTTAAATTCCCTATAACTGAGTTCCATTGGACCAGAATGACTCACATGGTGATCCTCAAATGAAATATGCTGATTGGCCAGGACTAGGTCATATGATGTCCCTAATTTGGGAAGTGAGACTGAATTCATGGGTTCAGAATGGGGGAAAGTTTTCCCCAAGCCAAATGGAAGGGTTAGTACCAAGGTGGAAGTGGAGGTGAGTGAGGAAATGCATTGGAGGACAGCAAAGACAAGAGATGTCCAGTAAGCTTCTGAAAGCTTAAAATGCTAGTACAGTAGAGCCCAGGAAGCACAGAGATGGCACACCTTCATCTCTACTGGTTCAAGTGGGGAAGGAGAGTGTGATTTCCAAGTCTCTGCACTGAGGACTTCTGCAGCTGCTTCTCCCTACCATCTACTTCCCAGTCCCAACATTCACTCAAAGTGACCAAAAGCCTCCCTGCTGGTCTCAGGAGAAGGATGGAGCTGGGACAGTCTGAATGACAAAGTGCACTTGTGAAGTCTGACATTGAAGTTTGTTTTCAGTCTCTTTCAGTAACTGCCCATCCACAAATTCTCACTCGGCTCACCCTATCATACCTCTACTTAGAAGTATTTCTGTCACTCAAACACCAGCCCTGGAAAGTCCTCTGGCAATTAGTCCAGGAACCCACATTCTTTCTAACACTAATTCTGTGCAATATTAATAGGTGCTAAAGTTCAACATTCAGAAAACTAAGATCATGGCATCTGGTCCCATCACTTCATGGGAAATAGATGGGGAAACAGTGGAAACAGTGGCTGACTTTATTTTTCTGGGCTCCAAAATCACTGCAGATGGTGACTGCAGCCATGAAATTAAAAGACGCTTACTCCTTGGAAGGAAAGTTATGACCAACCTAGATAGCATATTAAAAAGCAGAGACATTACTTTGCCAACAAAGATCCATCTAGTCAAGGCTATGGTTTTTCCAGTGGTCATGTATAGAGGTGAGAGTTGAACTGTGAAGAAAGCTGAACACCGAAAAATTGATACTTTTGAACTGTGGTGTTGGAGAAGACACTTGAGAGTCCCTTGGGCTGCAAGGAGATCCAACCAGTCCATCCTAAAGGAGGTCAGTCTTGGGTGTTCATTGGAAGGACTGATGCTGAAGCTGAAACTCCAGTATACTTTGGCCACCTCATGCAGAGTTGACTCATTGGAAAAGACCCTGATGCTGGGAGGGATTGGGGGCAGGAGGAGAAGGGGACGACGACGGATGATGAGATGGCTGGATGGCATCACTGACTCGATGTACATGAGTTTGAGTGAACTCCCGGAGTTGGTGATGGACAGGGAGGCCTGGCATGCTGCGACTCATGGACACGACTGAGTGACTGAACTGAACTGAACTGATGCCTAAAAGGAATTCTAGAGTCAAAAAATGTGTGGGAAACACTGGGTTAAACAACATTAAAAGATTTATTTAGTGTACAACTTCTCCTATTCCTTAAAGTATATACATGTATCATGAATTTGCAAGAGGAGACTTTGGTAAGAAGCATTTCCCACCCTTATTTAAACAAGGGATTTTCTTTCAGAAAATATCTAGAGAAGCCATTGTTTCTACAGAACACATTTTGAGAAAAGCTGAACTTGCCTTGTCCCTTCACTTTTTAGATAAAGAAACCACTTCTCACAGAGTTTTAATGACCTGCCCAACCTATAGCTGGTCAATGTCAGGATCAGGAAATCATATTTCAAAGGCCAGGAGAGGATTGCAGGAGTTCAGCTGAGAATCTCTCTTATTGCAGAAAAATTTTACTATTGCTTTTTTTTTTTTTTTACCGAAGTCTAAGATTCCCTGTTATCTCATTGACAACTTCCTCCTAGCTCTCCCAAACACCCCCCATACACATACACTCTCTCCGACAACACAGAAAAAAACATCAGCTGGCCCACCAACCAGAGGGTGTGAAATGTTTGGAAATAACTTTTGATATCAGCTTTGACAAAGAGAAATCATAATTTGGAAGCAACGTTGGTTGCAAAGTTGAATTCTGTATGGTGAAACTTTGATACATTGATTAGTCATACAGCCAGGCAGACTTTGCAACAGGCCTGGGTTCTAGAACATGGTTAAAGAAGTTTAATTGTAGTGCTTTCTGAGTGGTAGTCCCCGTTTAAAATTTAGCTCTAAGGGGATACCGGTTATAAGTAATGCCTTACCTCAACCACTTAGTACTGTTAGAGCTACTTTGAAAGAAAATTCAATTTTTTGAGTCCTCTATTTGAAATAGTTGCTAATTATAGAAAGTTCCCTTAGCTTAAAAGCTTGCAATTTTCAGGGGAGAAAATTCTACGGTTTTTTTATCCAGCGAGTATCACATAATGGTGCATGGTCATCCCAAGCCCATTTTGAATGATTGGGTTGTTTTCTGGTGGCCAGTCAAGCAGCACAGTTCCTGCAGACAGTTCTCAAAGTGCAGTGCACGGCCTTATAGAAAAGTCTCCGTCAGGCACTTGTGTGTAACAGATAGGACAGTCAGTTGTCTGAAAATGAAGGAAGGTCCAGATTCCTTCCCTCCTACAAGTTGCCAGAATATTTTCCAAGGCGCATCTGGTCAGATGTCCCCTTGCTTTCCTTTTCCTCTCTCTCAGTCCCCTGGGATCATAACCAGACCCTGCTCAGAACTGGACAGTGGAAACTAGAGGCTGCTCTGTGCTAAGGATGTTCCATCCACCATAGGGGTACTGGCTACAGCTAGAGTCATTTCTCCACGGGGTGGGGGGGGGTGTATCTGCTCCTAAAGCTCACTCATGCAACAAGCCTAAGGTCCTTGCTGCCTGATGGTCACACATATTCTTCATCTTGGGGGCGGCCATGGCAACACAGTGCTTGCTTCCCTGAAGTGGGAGCTCTGAGAGGAAGAGACCAAGAGAGTCAGCAACTGGAAGGCAATCCCCTTATAACCTAACCTCAGAAGTGACATCCCATCTCTTCTGCTGGATCAACCTGTTTGGAAGCAAGTTACTAGGTCTAGTTCACACTCAGGGAGAGAAGATTATAGAAGGGTAAAAATACCTGGATGTGGAAGTCACTGGGATACATTTGACAGATGTCTGCTGCACTTGTCCTCCAGCCCCTTGTGATTCATGACCCTTCCCGCATGCAAAACCCACTGGTTTTTCCCACCTAGGGAAGCTTTAGGTTTCTCTCAGCCACAGTCATTTTTTCTTTATTGGACTGTAGTTGCTATACAATGTTGTGTTAGTTTCTGATGTACAGCAAAGCAAATCAGCCATGCATATACATATATCCCCTCTTTTTTGAATTTCCTTCCCATTTAAGTTACCACGGAGCTTCCTGTGCTATGCAAACACTCACTAATTCAGTGAAGTGTTTCGCTAGAAAATCATCCACTTGAATTTTTAGCTCCTTTCATCATGGGCAGCTCTCATTTTTGGAGGTTTCTGGACTCAAATTCATGGACCCTCTTAGGAAATTAATGGGACATATATTCCCCCAGTGTAACACCTGGGAGTGAGATGGGACTTTTAACTGACTTAGCAGATGGAATGGAGGAAGAGTTATCTGAATACTCTTTCCAGAGTTGGGCCAGAAGGGGCGTATTTGGAGCCTGGCTTTCTGGGGCAGTGGGTAGGCAAGCTCCATGAAGAATATAAGGATGTGCATGGTTTGAACCTGTGCAGTGTTCAAATGAATCATAATGTCCATTTTCCAGGTTTAGATAGAAGCATGGTGCAATACAGTAAGTCCCCCACATAGGAACAACTACTGCTCACAGAGCACTGTATGTTTGTAAGTCCAATTTGTTCGTAAGTTCAACAAAGTTAGCCTAGGTACCCAAATAACACAATCAACTGTATAGCACTGTACTGTGATAGATTTATAATACTTTTCATGTTAATAATACACAACACACAAAAAATAAAACCTTTTTAGTCTTACAGTAGAGTGTACATACTAGTGTATGTATTACACTAGTACATACAAGAACTCGCATACAAGGGCTGGCACTGAGTGAATGGGCAAGCAGTTACTGACTGGAGGAGGGAGAGGAGATGGGAGATGGTAGAGCTGTAAGACCACCAGCAGTAGGAGATGGAAGGCAAGCTTCAATTTCACTCACACCTGAAGTTGATGGCACAGGTTCTGGTTACTTGCCAGATTCCATTCAATCTACCCTCTTGAAAAAACAATCCAGTGATGCCTGGGTGATATTTCTGGGTTTTCTCATCACTTGTTATCCAGTCTTATACAACCCTTTGCCACCCCATGGACTGCAGCATGCCAGGCTTTCCTATCCTTCACCATCTCCCAGAGCTTGTTCAAATTCATGTCCATTGAGTCAGTGATGCCATCCAACCATCTCATCCTCTGTCACCCCCTTCTCCCTCCTGCCTTTAATCTTTCCCAGCATCAGGTTCTTTTCAACTGATGAGTCAGTTGTTCACATCAGGTGGCCCAAGTATTGGAGCTTCAGTTTCAACATCAGTCCTTCCAATGAATAGTCAGGACTCATTTCCTCTGACTGGTTTGATCTCCTTGCAGTCCAAGAGACTCTCAAGAGTCTTCTCCAACACCACAGTTCAAAAGTATCAATTCTTTGGTGCTCAGCCTTTGTACGGTCCACACCTCACATCCATATATGACTACGGGAGAAACCATAGCTTTGACTAGGTGGATGTTTGTTGGCAAAGTAATGTCTCTGCTTCTTAATATGCTGTCTAGATTGGTCATAGCTTTTCTTCCAAGGAGCATGCATCTTTTAATTTCATGGCTGCAGTTACCATTTGCAGTGATTTTGGAGCCCAAGAAATTATAAAGTCTCTCACTGTTTCCATTGTTTCCCCTTCTATTTGCCATGAAGTGATGGGACCGGATGCCATGATCTTTGTTTTTTGAATGTTGAGTTTTAAGCCAGCTTTTTCACTCTCCTCCTTCAACTTCATCAAGAAGCTCTTTAATTCCTCTTCACTTTCTGCCATAAGGGTGATGTCATCTGCATATCTGAGGTTATTGATATTTCTCCCAGGAAATTGATTCCAGCTTGTGCTTCATCCAGTCCAGCATGCCACATGATGTACTCTGCATATAAGTTAAATAAGCGCGGTAACAATGTACAGCCTTGATGTACTCCTTTCCCAATTTTGAACCAGTCCATTGTTCCACGTCCGGTTCTAACTGTAAATGACACAGTAACCCTGGATTGCATTCTGAACAGCTGCTGCAACCTTCATGGACAATTCTATGTTTGGGTCCTGCACCTCAAAACTAACTGGTGCCTCCTCAAATAAAGAAATCCCCCCTTACCATTTCCTGCATCGTGAATCTCTTTGGTTCTTCAATTACTTCTTCCTCTTGTCTTTCTTCATCCTTTCTCTGGGCCTCCAATACCATCAGTAAGCTGCTCATGTTGCACAACAACTGTACAGTAATGTACACAAAACCACAAGCACTTGTAGAGGCACATGACAATATACACGAGACACATGAGCTGGCTTACAGGACTGCACTTGCAAACACATGTTCACATCCTAGAAAGTTCACAACTTGAAGGTTTGCACGTAGGGAACTTATTCTATAGAGGTAAACAGCTTGGATTTTGGGGTCAAACCATCTGAATATACATCCCAGCACCAATTCTATAGTGTGATCTTGAGCAAGAAGCTCAAGTTGATTAGGGTATTGTGAGGACTAAATGAAATAATAGCTGAAAAGGGCTCAGCACAATACCTGGCACAGGAGAAGAGACAAAACATACTAATTACTACCACTTTCACAAATTCTCTTTGAGACTTTAGGTGGGTCTCCCAACTTCACTGTTGATTCACATGCTGTAATCTTTTCTTATGAGCTGACAGTGCTGGTTTGCTAGGACTAACACAGTCAAATTTCTAGCCCCCCTGGAGGGCCTTCCATGCCTGGAGGACCACCTGAGAAACTCTTGTTTCCACCAGGTGGTCTGCACATCTGCTGCCATGCCACTGGATTCCAAAACTCTGATTGGCATATAATAATCACGTAGCTTTTGTCGAGAAATGAGAGAGGCAGGTTCATTGACTAATCCAAACCACACTCCACAGAGATCTCATGCAGGCAGCCAGCCCCCAAACACAGGGGCCTGGGCTTGAATTCTCTAAAATTCAGCACTAACCAAAACACCCATGGCATACAAAGATGCAATGAGCATTAGGTGGAGGTAAGTCCCATCTCCTATTGTGAGTGCTACCACCTCAATCCCCAGATAATAGTCATTTTACTGAGAGCCGTGCAATGTGCCAAATGCTTTCAAGACCAGTTTCATTCACAGTTCTCCATCCAGTCCTCCATTAAATGGAAGTGGACATAGGTGGCAGCAAACAGTCTCCTGGATGATGAAGACCGTGCACATGTCCTTCACCACACTGCCCCAAGCACACTTGAAAATGTAAGATTGAAGTTTTTTTCTTATTCCTCCCTCACTGTCCAGGGAGTTGGAGAGGGACATCCCCTTTCGATGTCCCCAGAGATGCTCAGTACAGGGGTGCCACCTCCCTTGCAGAAGTTTCTGGACATCTTGCAGAAGTTTCTGGAAAACCCAATCCAGGCCCCAGACCCACCTCCACCTTGTAGCAGATGCAGGAAACAATTCACAGGGGCTGATGAGAGCCAAGTGTCTGCATCTCTTCCAGACTCCTCATTAGTAGTTGGATATTAGGCAATATGGACTATTTACACCCTGGAAACTAGTGAAAACATACATCAGGGCTTTTACCTAATTCCAGAAGAACCGGTTCTTAAACGTTGACCAGCACACCACTGTTAGAATGTGATGAGATACAAAGTCTTACCATCCTGAGACAATGCTCTCATTGGTATGCAAACATAACATGCTGCTATGAAAACCAGGAACGCGTCAGATGGAGTCATGTGCTGCCTCTGGGAGCCCCAACCTTCCTGTCGCCTTGCTTTAAGTACTATAGCTGTCATCTTGGAATTTTTCATTTACCCATAGAACCCTTAATTCATTTCTAAAATATGATTCACATAATGAAACCAGGTATTTCACCCAGTGCTAAAATCCAAAAGCAATTAGCCTTTTTGTTTATTTCATATGGGAGTTAGACTAAAAGCTAAATGAACACACAAAAAAAGAGCCAGGCATTGGTCCAAATGTCTGAATGATGTACTAATTAAATTGTATAACAACACTGCTATCTTTATACATACACTTTATTACAGGTTGGGGAATCAGCCCGGGGCATTCCAAGTAAGCCTCTGGGAGAGTACTTTTAAAACTAGAGGAACAGTCAGGTAAGGCTTTGTAAGGAAGGTTTAGCTACACATTCAGGAAGAACAGATAAGACTTTGGATGAGATCTGAGAAAGCTTGCTTAATTTTTCTCTTCTCTCTGCTATAATATGATCCTAATCAGGGATAAGAGTTTAACAGTTTGCTTATTTAGGTAT
Organism: Muntiacus reevesi; assembly: GCF_963930625.1. Classification (NCBI taxonomy): domain Eukaryota; kingdom Metazoa; phylum Chordata; class Mammalia; order Artiodactyla; family Cervidae; genus Muntiacus; species Muntiacus reevesi. Next base: position 12,072,463 of record NC_089256.1, read on the forward strand.
TCACTAAGTAAGTAAGATAAAACTTGGGGTAGATGCTGAGGATAATACAAAATTAATCAGACCCATTCCAGGCCCTCTAAAAGTCCTCAGATAACCTCAGTCTGGCAGATAAGTGAATGTTTATGAGAGCATGTCCCTAAAGAGACTCAGAGGTTCCTCGTAGGTCTGGAGAGAGATTGTTAGAGTGCCTGAGATGAGAGGGGATAGGGTGGGTACTGAGGGTTCTCCATGGGAAAGAGGATTTGAGCTAGCTTCTCTCATTTCTTTCATCTCATTTCATAAGCTTCCATGAGGAGTGAACAAAATATGTATTGTAGAAGTGACTTGTTTGCAGATCCATGGTGGTTGTCATAAGACCAACAGAAAGACTAGTTAATAGGAATGATGGCTAACGTGCATTGAGCCTTTTCCAGGAGCCAGGCCCTGTTCTGGGAGATTCACATGGCCTGATTCATTTTCCCCTTACAGCAACTCTAGGAAGAGTAAAGTACAGCAAAGTGAAGCTTTCTGAGTAACAGAGTTGATGCTTGAATCTGGGGTCTGGTGTTCCCCACCATTCACGGTCTGTCCTTGATTCCATAGTCAAGTGCAAGTACGCCATCAGAGATCACATTACTTCTCATAGTATCAGCTATGTGTGTTCATTTAAACAGACTGTGTGGTACAGCAATAGATACATTTGGAGTTCAGCTGAGTCCTCCTCCCCACATCACTAACTAGGCTGTGACAGGGAGACAAGAGCTCATCTCAGGCTACTAAACCCAAGTCCTCTAAACCACTCACCATCTCCCTGATCATCAGGTCCTGCTGGGTCTCCAAACCTCTACAGGTTCTTTCTAATGCCCAGAATGAACAGATGACTCTAGAACAAAGTTGTAAGCAACTTCTAATGGTGTTTCTCTTGCTGGGGAAGCAAAAAAAAAAAGTAAATCTGCTCCACAAGCACCAACTGCACCTGTAAAACGGCAGTGAACATTCCACGCCACTGTGGGAAACGAAATGGCTGCTGTGGTTCTGACGGGAGGGTCAGGAAGGGTGGGAGTCCCTTAGTGCGGACTCTAAAGAACAAGCCGATTAACATGGGCAGAGAGGAGAGAGAGGTGGACTACAGACTATGCTTCTTTATTCAGGACCCAGCACACAGTTGTTGCTCAATATAATTTTGTCAGTTAAACAAAGACAACATCCTGTCTTGGGTCACACAAGACAACATCCTGTCTTGGGATATTTGCTAGTGATCACAGGCGCTCCACACAAGGAAGGAGGGGTGGATCTGGTCAACCAAAGGCACAGATGGAACACACCCAGCTGTGATGGAAGAAGACGTGTTGAATGGTGGGAAACAATATTTGGGCAGGTGAGCCTGATTCTACTAACTAGAAACCAGAAATGGGACAAGAAAGAAAAAGGAACATTTCTTCATCGGGGGCTGCACGTGGACCCTCAGGGCAGGGTGTATCAAATGCGCACAGATCACAGAGGAATCTCATCAAAATTCAGATCCTGACACAGTAGGGCTAGGTTGCGATCTGAAAGTTTGCATTTCTAAAAAGCTCCTGGTGAACTTCTCTTGGCAGTCCAGTAGTTAAGACGTGGCCTCCCAATGCAGGGGGTATGGGGGTATGGGTTAGGTTCTTGATGAGCAAACTAAGATCCCAGGTGCCTCATGGCCAAATAACCAAAGCATAAAACAGAAACAATATTGTAACAAATTCAATAAAGAATTTTTTTAAACGGTCCACATCAAAAAAAAAATCTTAAAAAAAATAAGAAACAGAAGCTGAGTGCTGCTGCTGTTGGATCACACTTTGAGTAGCAAGTCCTAAAGAGCAGACAACAGGCTTCAGAGGTCTGTGAATTCTTTACAATCATTTGCAAAATGTTATATTCTGTACACATGTGCATTTTTTAGTAGCAAGATCGTAGTTTTCATTAGTCTCTCAAACGGTCTGTTTTGGATTGAATGTGTCCCCCCAAAAGATAGGTTATGGTTCTAAGCCCAGTACCTGTGATTGTGACCTTCTTTGGAAATCAGGACTTTGCTGATGCCATCAAGTTAAGATGAGGTCATTAGGGTGGACTCCCATCCAATGTGACGAAGGTCCTTATAAGACAGAAACATGGACATAAACACAGAGGGTAGAGACTGATCCAGTGGTAAGTCAACAAATGCCAGAACTGCTAATAAATACTAGAGGCTAGGGAGAGACAAGGAAGAAATCTCCCTGACAAGTTTTCAGATAGCCTGGCCTTGCCAACACCTTGATCTTGGACTTTAAACCTCCAGAAGTGTAAGACAGTAAATTGTAAATTTCAGTATTTTAAGCCATCCAATTATTTGTGATACTTTGTTATGGGAGCCCTGGGAAACCAACACAGGGTCTGAGATACACACACACACACACACACACACACACACACAGAGTGATTAATTATCATAAAGATACAAGAAGTTGCTGACAACTTGGGGACTAATATTTGCAGCCATAACTAGCAACTTGCAACTGCTGCACTTCCCACTTGTGTTTTCTTCATTTCTTAAACCTTGAAGATGGCTTCTTTCCTAATCAGATCTTTCTCTTGGATTCCCAGCTTTTCCTCCTTCAGTTTGTAGGAAGACACTTATTCTTTCTGGACTTCCAGACCTGAAGAGCCTGCTATTTCCTTCTTGGCATAGTACATGGAGAAGGTGAAGGTACAGTGTTTCTTCCTCTGCCAGGTCCCTGCTCTACAAAGGTTTGTCTTTCTCTTGGTCCACACAACCTTTCGCTCCTTTTTTCTCCTGCTTCCTTGGCTGTGAGGAGAGAGACAGCCTTCCCTCATTGAGGAGTAGATTTAAACCCTGAGGTATTCTGCCCCATGCCTTAGCTGGACATCCAGGCTCTCTGGATCAGGGGACAAGATTCCAATAACTTGTTGTGTTTCCACAGAAATTGCCTCTGTTTCCAGGATGCTCCCTGTCCTTCACCATGCCTGGGCTCTTAGGAACTCTGTTCCCCACATCTTTAATTAGAGTAACCGCTGCTACCATTAACACTTCTGCTATGGGAGAAGAGAAAGCAGGTAGAGAACTAGCACTTACTATTCTGCACGTGGTTTTATATACATTTTTCCTCTTAAGTCTCACATTCACACTTACACACTCAAAGTGAGAATGGGTATCAGCACACCATTGATCTCATCTTCCAAATTAAGACACCAAGTCACAGGGCTCCAAAGGAACAGAAGCAAGATTCCAATGCAGCTCTAACTGTTCGAAAGCACACAATCTCCTCACCACTCTAAACTGCCTGTCTGAGGCTGAGTTAAACAGCTAAATCAGGGAAATATATAAAACCAGTCAGGCTCAATTCTGTTGTTCTGGCATATTGTCTTTAAGACAAATATTTTGGTGTCATGTAAACACAAGCACATCTGTCTGCCTGCTTGCTATCTGTCTGATCCACTTACTCTCTATGATGCAAAAATAACCACCATCAGCTATTCAACAGACAAGACAACCGAAGCGGCACTTCTCCACTGGTTGTTATGGACACAGTCAGAGCTTTAGCTTTTCAACAATAATCCCCAACTCTGAATTTGCAACACCCCAGGGCATTTCCCACCACTCTATGGGATTTTGAAAGATCCTTAAAAATTCTCAGAACCAAATTAGTGTCAGCATACTCTAAGAAATAAACAGGTTCTTAAGAGCAGACTTTTCAGAAGGCAGGGGTAAGGCTGTGTGGTGGAGCCTAGCCGAGGTAAGAGCTGCTATGAAGAACACAAGGTGTGTGATTCAGTTTCCCACTTTTTTACTCAGGTAGTCTTTTCCCCAAAAAAAAGATGAACATGTCATTTTTGTTTATAAATAGGCATAAAGACCTATTTTAAAATAGGCATAAAAATAAACCATAAAAATAGGCATTTTTATGAAATGAGAATGTATGAGAAAAAAAATATCCCAAAAAGTTACAAAGATTTTTGGGTAAAAGGTAAAAGGATATGGAGCTAATTTTTTCTCAGTTTTAATATTTTTATATATTTTTAAATATGTATATATTTTTGCAGTATATCTGATTTACAAGGTTGTGTTAATTTCTGCTGTATAGCAAAGTGATTCAATTCTACATATATATACATTCTTTCTTCATATTCTTTTCCATCATGGTTTATTGTTAGTCACTCAGTCATGTCCGACTCTGCTGTGATCCCATGGACTGTAGCCCACCAGCCTCCTCTGTCCATGGAATTATCCAGGCAAGAATACTGGAGTGGGCAGCCATTCCCTTCTCCAGGGGATCTTCCCCACTCAGGGATTGAACCTGGGTCTCCTGCATTGCAGGCAGATTCTTTACTGTCTGAGTTACCAGGGAAGCCTTTATGGTTTATTACAGGATATTGAATATCATTCCCTGTGTTATACAGTAGGACCTTGTGGTTTATCCATTCTATATATAAAAGCTTACTTCTGTTAACCTCAACCTCCCATTCATGGACCTAACTTTGTTTGGAGAAAGGGAATCTGAAAAGAAAGGTTGCTGGTTATGGTTGAGAGGGACATATAAACAGCACATCTTCCACCTCCTCACCTGTGGCAGACACAACTCACTAATGACAGAACTTTATCAGGGAGCCAGAATTGAGCCTCAGAATCCTTCTCAACACAACTCTCTAGGGAAGCACATGAAATCCATGCCAATCACATGAAATCCATTATTCGTTGATGTCTATCAGCCTACTGACACACACTATCACATTATGAAGCACAAACAGGATGGTAGAGCAAGTACCCAGACCCTATCTCTTCTCCTCTTTTTACTTTGCCTGAAATCCTCTAATTTCTTTCTTCGTGACTTCTAGATAAATTTATCCTTCTCAAATTGTTCTGAATTTGTGTCCATTTTTACCACTGGGTTTCCACCCACCCACCCTCCCTCTCATAGGTGTGCAATAGCTAAAGTGGCATTTAAGAGAAATGTTTTCAGGTGGAGAATCTGAAGACCTCAGTTTGAATCCAGTTCTCTACCTCTAGGTGAGTTGATTTCCTCATCTATAAAATAAGAAAATACTTAGAGCAACCTCTTCATATGGTTTTTATGAATATCAAATGAAATAATGGAAGACTTCACACAATACCCAGATAAATAGACATTTAATAAATGTTAACTAATCTGAGGAAACAGGAGACATAGCTATTTCAAGATAAATTCCCCATCATGGTTAAAAGAGCACCCTGATTCACCATGTTACTTATGTTGAACACTCTTGAAATCTAGAATCAGCTGGGATTTCCCTGTCCCTTGAGATTTAGCTAAAATTAACCAGATCACCACCCTGCAAAGCAAAGCCATTAGAATTCCAAAGCCTTTCCTGTGAATTCCAGGGGCTCACATTCTCAGGACCTTTCCATTCTGGGCTTCTATGACCTCACATGCAGACTCTGCTCAGAAACTTCTCAGCCCAGACACAGAACTTAGCTCCTTCCTCATCTACAAAAAAAAAGAAAAAGGTGTATGTGTGTGTTTTCCACAGAAAGCTTTTGGGAACAGAGAAGCCCTCTTCTCCTCCAGTTTGTCACTGACATCAGCTGCAGCCCCCAGGGATGTAACTATTCATCTTCTGTCTGCAGAAGTCAGTTATCACACCCATCCTACAGCAGCAGTTCCCCATCTTTTGGGCACCAGGGACTGGTTTCATGTAAGACAAAACTTTTCCATGAACCAGGGCAGGGTTGAGGAGGGGACAGTCTCGGGATGATAGTTTCAGGATGATTCTCATAAGGAGCACACAACCTAGATCCCTCATATACACAGTTCACAGGAGAGTTCATGTTCCCATGAGAATCTAATGCTGCCTCTGATCTGACAGGCAGTCTGATCTGACCACTCAGGCAGTAATGTGAGTGATAGGGAGTGGCTGTAAATACAGATAAAGCTTTGTTTGCTCACCTGCTACTCACCTATTGCTATAGTCCTAACAGGCCACAGACCAGCACCAGACCTAGTATGCCTACCAATTACTGAAGATTATGTAAATACTGACACTCCATACTTTCATACACATTGGCTAGTCCCTGAGCAGTTCTGAGAGGTAGAAGTCAGCATTTGGGCACCAGAACACATCCCAATCCCAGAAATATAAAGACCAGAACCTCACTTCATTAGCTCATTCTCTGACCCATGCAAGCTGAGATCAACACAACCCTTAAAGGGCCAGATAAGAGTAACTCTCTTGTCCTCCTTAAGATTTCCATGAAACTCTGTACAACCTATCTTCTCAGGGTGCTTCCTGGCTCTATGCTTCTGTTTTTGCTGAATTAGTTCTATCAGTGAGTCATTTTTCTGACTAATATGTGTTGGTGGAGAATAGAAGTCAATCTCTTTCTCTGATGTTTACAAAAAAACCATTCCCTTAAGTCTTGGTCTGTGAATCAGACATCACTAAGCGTTTGAACAAACTAAGATGATATACTGCAGAACGAGAAATGAAATTTCAGACATCTCTACTTCTTTCAGGCTCCAATCCTGGCCACCTCACCCCATCCAGAGACCTGAATGCTATCAGATTCAGAGTTCTGTTTCTCCACTCTCATCCTCAACATTTTCCACTCATCGCTGCCTGCCTCTCCAATTGTGCCCAGGAATTTCATGTCCAAACAAGGTACTTTTCCTTCTATTGTATAGGTCAGTAGCTCTCAAACTTGATTGTGTATCAGAATCAACCAAAGAGCTTATAAAACATATTTGTTGGCCTCATTGCAGAATTCCTGATTTAGTAGGTCTGGGAAAGGGCCTGAGAAGTTGTATTTCTAAACAAGTTTCTGAGTAATGCTGGTCTGGGGACCACACAATGGTATATATTACACTTCCCTCCAGCCCATATAGGGTTTTACTGTGGTAAAGAACCCACCTGCCACCCAGGTTCCATGCCTGGGTCAGGAAGCTCCCCTGCAGAAGGAAATGGAAACCCAGTCCAGTGTTCTTGACAAGGAAATCCCATGAATAGCCCTTAGACTTGTCTCTGGGTTTACTTTTGCTCATCATCTGTTAAGAAAAAGTCACCATGCAGTAAGCTACCCAAAGAATACTCGTCAGCATCCAGAAATCACTTACTATATAAGTTAGTTATGGATTTAACTACAATCCCTTCTCCCTCCAATGCATTTGGGAGGCAGTGTAAGTTCGTGTGACTGGTTCAGAGCTGGCTCTGCCTACAATTACTTGTGTGCCCTTGGGCCATGTTACTTAACCACTGAACCTACTTTCCTTACCTGTAAAACTGTGGATGATAATGCTTACTTATTAGGATTGTTTGAGCATTAGCAGAGATAGCACATGCATACTGTTAACCAGTTTCTGAGCATGTATAAAATATTCTATACATGTTGGTTACTTCTCATGTATTCCACAGACCTTGACCAAGCCCTGCTATACTTCAGACACCCTGCTAGTCACTGGGATGAAAGATGAAACCACCTAATAAAAGAAAGGAAGAACAGTAAACCAACACAAGCTCTCAGATTTATGCAGGAGAGGACCTCTTGAAGGGCTCTGATAATTCAAGACTAATTCCTCTTAGAAATAAATGTAAAATGGGAGACATATTCTAGGGGCACATAAATCCACTAACATTGTAGAATAATGTACTCTAATGCTGTTTTTTATTTTCTTAGCATTAGCTCTAATATCTCGCAGAGGGCTTGTTTTAGTATTAATAGCATATCATTGCAGTTGTTGGGGCCGCCTGGCCTGATTTTATCACCTCTAACTTCTATTCCGAAGTTATTGATCTTTCTGGTACCTTTTTCATCACTTGTACAAACATCACCTAATGAATGCTTGGATGACTTCGCTAAATTATAACAACTGAATGTTAAAATAACAGGACAATAGTCACCAAAAACCACTCAGGGAAGTTCAGGTGCCTGGAAACAACTGAACGGTCTCAAAAGGTTGACGCCATAGACCAGCCAAGATGGCGCCGCCCTGTGGCCGCCGCAAAAACGCAGCAGCGCTGCTCATTTCCCAATTCCCAGGTCCTCCATTCCCTGAGGGGTACTTTCGGCTTCCTTCGCTGCTTTGCATTTGAGGGGAGTTGCATTACTTTGCATTTTGTGCATAAAGTGAAATTGGAGTCTCTATGTTGCACTGTTTCGAATCTATCATTCAGATGCCCGTGAAATGTGTGTGCCCAGAATCGCAAAGGTCTGATGCAGGCGGTGGGAGGCTCAGGTTGCACTGCTGATCTGCTCCCCTCATGGGCAACTCCATCTTCCACTCCCACAGCTGCGTTTTCTCTTCCAGATGTATGTTCATCAGACAAGCATCCTTCCTGCCAAAATAAAAGCAATGATCCTAGGGGGTACATTTTGTCACCAGCTATAGTCTGGGGCCAACATCTAACTTCTGTGGTTGAGAAAGTCCATCCCACGGGAATTCATGGACATTAAAGAGAAACATATCCTTCCAAACACCTAACTGTAATGAAAGTATTGAAATCAGTTAACACTTTCCTGGTTTAAACATAGCCGGCTTGACACTTCTAAAAGAAATAGAATCTCTGAGTATGTTTTGAATATAAATTTAGGGATATGATCCAGAAAAGTGTCTATTAGTTAGTAACTAAAATTAGAATAAATCGAGTAGGACTCAAAAGTTACATTTTAGGAAAGTTAGCATCTGCCTTCTCCTAATATTTTATATTTTTCTTTAGTAGTGATATTTCAAAAAAGAGAAATGCTTTCTAACATTAGTTACTCCCAGCATATTCAAGATATGGTAAAAAAGAAAATTACTTACTAAAGGCCCTGACTGTGAAGATGTATGGTATGGAGTTAACACTAAGTGATTCCTGATGCTCTAAACTTTTGGGGGAATATCTGATGTCCAATTAAGGATATTCAACAATAGTATGTGGCAGAAAAATTATTGAGCCATCTGTGGCTTGTTTGCATTGTATCTTTCCTCCTCATTCCACCAAAAAAAAAAAAAAAAGAGGCTGATATTTTTTTTTATTGCTGTTGTTCTTTTGTCTCAGGGCAGAAAACTGAAGTCAACTGAAAAGTTTCTGCTTCAGGCTTCTGTTCTGAAAGCTGAAACTCTTTTGGGCTTCCCTGGTAGCTCAGCTGGTAAAGAATCCACCTGCAATGCAGAAGACCTGGGTAGGGAAGATACCCTGGAGAAGGGATAGGCTACCCACTCCAGTATTTCTGGGCTTCCCTTGTGGCTCAGTTGGTAAAAAATCCACCTGCAAGTCAGATATGACTGAGTGACTTTCACTTTTCTTTCACTCATGTCCCCAGAGGCTAGAAGTTGCTACCCCTGGGGGTGGCTAGAAGAAATAGCAAGAGTGCTCCAAAAGTCACAACTTTCTGAGGTTTTCCTTTCATGTAATATATTAACATGACTGTTTTAAGAAAATTATGAAAAGGTGCTTCACTGTGCAGGTAAAATATGCCATGAAAGTGATAATGGTCAGATATCAAAGCCAGGGGTAAAACAGTCTCAGAGAAGAGCTTCTCAGGTTTGTCAGCTCACCCTCCCCTGCCCACAAGGCTGTGGAGGCTCCACTGGGTGCTCAGTGCTGCCAAGAGCCTCAGCCAGTGCCTGCCCCGGTGTTAGAGCTTGGCCAGGCCACTGAGCAGAGTTGAAAGAAGTCAGATGGGACCCAGGGATTTCTATGGAGAGGACTGGCCTGGTAAGCTGCTGAGGCACTGCCTGTGAGCAGCCACAAGAGCCTAGGTACTGAGCATCTCAGTAGCAGTTTGAGCACTGATGATAAAATCCCTGCTCACATGTTCTATTTTTTATTTTTTAATTTATTTTAGTTGGAGGATAATTACTTTACAATATTATAGTGGTTTTTGCCATACATTGATATGAATCAGTCATGGGTGTACATGTGCTTCCCATCCCGAACCCCCCTTCCACCTCCCTCCCCATCCCATCCCTCAGGGTCATCCCAGTGCACCAGCCCTGAGCACCCTGTCTCATGCGTTGAACCTAGACTGGAGAACTGTTTCATATATGATAATAAAAATCCCTGCTCATATGTTCTAAACCGGGCAAGAACCCTCCCACTTTGAACCCTGGCAGTCTGGGAGCAATGCCTACACATTTAACCACCATCTCCTTATGAGGCATCACATATGACTAACCCTGGTTATCTTTCTTAGGAGGGATTGGGGCTCGTATTACGGACTCTTAATATAACTAGAGATTATCATACTAAGTGAAGCCAAAAAGAGAAAGACAAATATCATATGATATCATTTATATGTGGAATCTAAAATATGACACAAATGAACCTACCTGTGAAACAGAATCACAGAAATAGAGAACAGGCTGGTGGTTCCCAGGGGGAGTGGGCTGAGGGAGGAATAGAGTGAGAGGGTGGGGTTAGCAGAGGTAACCTTTTATATATAGAATGGATAGACAGCAAGATCCTATTGCATAGCACAAAGAACTATATTCAATATCCTGTGATAATCCATAGTGGAAAAGAATTTTTTTAAGTGTATAGTAGTATATGTATAACTGAATCACTTTGCTGTATAGCAGTGATGAACACAACATTGTAAATCAATTATACTCCAATTAATAAATATTTTGGTGGAAAAAAAACTAAGGTTAAATAAAGACATTCTCAGAAAAAAAAAAAAAAAGATTCTCAATATATCCAAAATGGTGAGGCTGATTAACCCTAGACCAGAGGTCAAAGGCAAGTACAGTTTACAACTGTCAGATGTTTCAGATACTGGTGATAAACTGTGTGCTTAGAGAATCTAAATTATATTGTTAAATGATTAATTTGAGAACATTTGATGGTTACTCACTCCTCAAGCATTTACATGAACTCATCATGTGCTAAGTACTATGCAAAATGTTACTCCTAACAGTATAGAAAAAAATTTCTGTTCCTGCCCTCAAAATGTTCCCCGTTTAATTCAGGAATCAAATGAAAATTCAACAGAACCTAGGAAGTGCTTTAGAGTGGTACAGATATATTTCCATGGGAACTTATTAGGAGCAAGAGGGCCAAAGATGGACTAATTCACTGAGTTTGGGAGCCTAAAAATGAATTCCTGGGTTTTATTTCAACCAAACTAGAAGCAATATACCTTTCCTTCTTGTTTTAGTTTCAGTCTTTTTGGAATTTTCTCAGCAAAACTGGTCTTTCTCTAGATTAAGAGTTCATGAGGCTTTAAATGGGTTTTAAAGAATTAGTGAAACAGAAAGGAGATTTGTCACTTTGTGCTCCTTCTAAATAGCTTGAAAATTGTCTCTGGAAAAAAATTGTCAGATCTTGTTCTGAAGAAATTGTTTCATACCACACAAGTGTAGAGTGACACAGATACTACTCTACTTCATCAGGTAACAAATTAGTCATCATCACTGAAGTTCTTTCCTGTTGATATGTATTTTAGATGTAAACTTCTATTATGATCATGGGCATCAGTCCTTAGTATATGGCCTGGGTTAGGTTGGAAAGCATCAAAAAATAAATAAAATAGAAGAAAATGTTTCCTTGGGTTTCATCCCAAATATAATGGACACCAAAACATAGTCCTTCTTGTACAGTGACTTTCTTGCTTAGTAGAAGCATAAAACTAGCAAAATCAAAGGAATAATTGGCATCAGTCTATCTTGGGAATGTCTGATCCAGAATGGATTGTTTTCATGAGAAGATAAGTAAACTCAAAGGGAAAAAAAAAAGGAACCAGAGAAATTTATTCTAACTCAATAACACAGACTTAGAGCATCCTGAAATAATGCTTTTCTCATGACCATGCAAAAGAAGCCTTGAAACTGGGCAGATCTTGGAGTGATTTGCCCTAAAGCATTAAGTGGATATGTAGTCTGAGAAGAAAAAAACACTGAAGCAGTGCCTTTGACAAGAAGTATTGTCCTACCAAGAGTCACCAGATTTTCTTGTTCAAAAAGGTCTCAGGGGACTCTGAGGCCCTTCAGCATGCAAATGTATATGTGGACGGTTCCTAGAGAGCCAACTCCTCATTTTCCTATTACATGCATGTGTCTATTTGGAAAGCCCTCTCAGAAGCATCAAATGCTTAGGACAACTTTGAAATAATTTACATTTTCTTTGCCAAGCCAAACTTTGGAAGAAAAATGTTGGTGCCAAAGATAGAGATGGACACACAGCTGTTTCACAAAGCCTCAGCTTTCCTATGTTGCTGAAAAAAACTCCACCCATCAGATTGACCTCTTGTTTTCTGCATCCATGTGATGGGAACAGTAATTCTGGAATAAGTCATGTCTGCTTCAACTTTGAGTCAGGACCTTGAACCATGCCCTCACAATAGGATTTGTCAAGAAATTAAAGGCTGAAGTTCACTGGCTTTCTAAAGTACCAGTTTTGAAGCAATTGATTAACTTCAGGCAGAAGGATTTACCTTTCTTAAGTGACTAGCAAAGCACAGTCTCAGACTAATTTGACACAGAAGAGCTCATTCATGATTTGAGCGACTTGATTGACATCTGTGGTCATTTGAATGAGCTATAACTCTTGACTCAGTGTCCAGCAGACACCATTATAAATGCTGCTGAAAAAATTCAAGTCTCCTGAGCAGGCTACCATTGTGGAAGAGCTGTGTGGAGAAAGACATGTGTGTTCCTTGTATTGTTGGAGAAAGGGCAATAGGGAGCCAGAGCTAAGAGTGAAAAGGCTTTGCTGTCTCTTGCACAGGTACAAACGGGCAAAGAAACCCTTGAAGAATATTTATGTTGGATGACCTTAAAATCAAAATGTATGGTCCTGATTCTTTCCTTAGTGACCAAGACAACGTTTATGATTCAGACATTGACAAAGTTGACCTCATTGAATTGAAGAAAAAATAATCTTGCATGAATTCAACACAAAGTGTTTTAGAGAATTTGGTGCTCCTTGACACAAGCCTAACCTGTGAAAATTCTCTTTTGCCAGCAAGTATCATTGCAAGTTAGAATTTGCTACTTTTATCACCACAAAATGAAAGTCTAAACTGATGGTATGTGATAGATATTTGCATTATCACATTTAAAAAGCCATGCTCTACATTCAGCTTGTTCTAACAAAACTTAGGCAATTTTCTTATGAAAGTCATTTCTGATCTAAATTATGTTTTACTTATATTTGCACATTTTGACTTACTAAGAAATTTTAGGAAGTGGCTATTAATTTTTGCATGCAAAATGAGATATCATAAGTCTTTTTATTGTTTTAACATTTTAACTATGTGAAAGATATGTTTGCAATGCAGCAAACTAGATTGTAGACAGAAAATGGATGTAATGTATTTACATACATTTTTCTGAAGAAGGCTTTCATCAGATTCTTAAAGACTACCCACTCATTCACACATACCCCTTAAAAGGATTAAGAATCACTGACCTAATTAAATATGTATTTTCTGATGGGTTCTGAATTAGTAGAAGGAGCAGACCCAAATTCATATTTGGTAGCTTGCTGCAATAAAGTTTACATTTTTTAAATCCATAGACCGGGGTTAAAATGAAGTTCTTTTTTAAAGTTTAAATAGACTGAGTTTTTTAAGTTCTTGTTTCTTTTCCTTCACGGTCCTCAAAGACCATGTTTGTGTCTTTGAGGTACAAGGCAATACTAGCAGTCCTAATCCTAAAATACTTGGGATATTTATTAGGGATCTTATCACAGCAAAACATACTTAAAATAATTAGCTCTGAAAACAAACATTAGAGCATCATAATATATTGCCCTTCAGTTTTTCAGAAGGCTCATAGCTGAATAAGGAGAAAGGAAGACTTGAAGGAAATAGAGACAATAAAGTCAAACACAGAAAAGACATCACTCAGGACAACTTTCCCAAGGGACTGAGTTTGTGGACACACAGACGGGGGCATGCCGTGTAGCTCTGTGTGTGCGTGTGTGTGTGTGTGTGTGTGTGTGTGTAGGAGCATGTGAAATGAGCAAACAGCAGTGATTTCTTCCAGCCAAATGCATATCTTTGAAAGTGGAGAGTCAGCCCTGGTGATGCTAATGGAGTGGAACATAAATATTGGCAAGCTGGTTGTCAAATAGAAGCTTTTAAGTGTTGGAATTTTTCAAGGAAAATGTTAACTGCAGTTAAAGGGCCAAAGTAGTCTTAACCCAATCTCAGAATCTAGAATTTCACTTGAAGTTCTAAATACCCAGGACTCTTATGCTAAATTTAGCCTTCCCAACTTTGCAACTGGCATTTTGGAATGTTTGGTCCATGATGATAAAGCATCACACTTGCTGAATACAGGGTTAGAAGGGGACTAGCAGACACAACCAATTAATATATCAGCCTCCCAGGCAACCTCGGACCAGAGGCGAGGGTGTGGGCTGATAATGAACTTTTCTGCCACATTTCAAATGACAAGTGAACTCACCCCTAGCCAGATCTCCCAACCCCACACTCCCAGCAAGGCTTTACTTCTTACTACTTTTCTGGATTAAGCCCATCCCAAGAACCAGCCTAATATCTACCTTCTTATTAAGGCTTTCTTCCCCAACTCCCCATAACCACATCAAACTCTCTCTTCTCTAAATTCTTTTATATCCTTCACTCTCAATTTCACTCACTTACTAACCCAGGTTGCTATTTTTCTATAACAACAGCTAACATGTGCCTGAATTTTCACTATGTACCAGGTAGTGTGCTAAATGCTTTACAAGAATGACTTCATTTAATCCACACAGCAGACCTGTGATAGTTGTTATTATCATTTACAAAAGAGAAATGTTTGCATGAGGACAGTAAGGCTTAGAGAAGTAAAGCAACTTTTCCAGGGTCCATGACTAGTAAATAGGGCACCAGGTAATCAACCAGGTTGTCCTGCTCAAACAACCCCTGCTCAGGGGCAAAATGTACAGTGCTGACGTCTTACATGCATATACCATCTATCCAGCTAGATTCTAAGCTAGATTCTAAGCACCTGTATAACCTTTCCTTCATGTCACCCTCAGACATCCATAATCAGTCAATACTTACTGAGGGAGTTAATGAATTAATAAGTGAATAAAAATCAATGCTGCAAAACCCAAGAAATATTAATTGATTTGGACTTCCAAACAGCATGCAGAATCAGGGGGAAATGTTCCTGTCACTGCACACTGCATTGGCTGTAGGAAGCAAATAAATTGCTGACTTGCTACCCTTGGGCTCAGCATGGAGTTAGAGCCAAGAATAGTTCTCTGTGAACAACCTTGATGGCCCTCAGGTTTGTCCCCGGAAACCCTCCAGCCTCCCAGGTCTATCCTGCTCCTTAGGATCCACAAAGTTCACTTGGAGAGCAGGAAGCAGCACAGGGAACAAGGTCAATTCTTCCTTAGATCTAGCGCTGCCCACATGCACAACACACACACACACACACACACACACACACAGAAAGATGATCCCACTAGTTCATTGCAATAAATATTTTTTGAGAATGTAGCCCAGAGATTCACAAACTTGGCTGCACATCACAATCATCTGTGAGATTTTAAAACTTGCCAGCATCTGGGCCCCACCCCAAACCCATTGACTCAAAGCCTAGGCACTGCGGTGCATTAACAATTGGGAATTGGGATGCATTAACCCATGGGAATTGAATGTGCACTGTGGCAAAGAGCCACTAAAATCCATTTCAGGCACTGTGTGCCTGGAGCTGAGTCACAGAAATGTGGGTGTGGAAGGGGAAGTTTGCAGAATAGCAAGAGAGTCACAAAAGTAATTGTATAAAAATATATGGAAAAGTAAGGCAATGGCACCCCACTCCAGTACTCTTGCCTGGAAAATCCCATAGACGGAGGAGCCTGGTGGGCTGCAGTCCATGGGGTCGCGAAGAGTTGGACACGGCTGAGTGACTTCACTTTCACTTTTCACTTTCATGCATTGGAGAAGGAAATGGTGACCCACTCCAGTGTTCTTGCCTGGAGAATCCCAGGGATGGGGGAGCCTGGTGGGCTGCCGTCTATGGGGTCGCATAGGGTCGGACACGACTGACGCGTCTTAGCAGCAGCAACTTACAAGTGCTCAGCAAGTTACAGTGCTCAGATAGCAATAACCACAGGGTACCATGGGAGCTCAGTGGAAGGATACCTATTCTCACTGGGAAATTTTGGAAGGCAGGAGTGGAGGATACAGATGAATGCAAAAGGTATGTTTTATGTGAGGTGCTGGATCAGGCAGAGGGGTTGGGTTGAAACTTCATACTTTCCTGAAGGAGAAGGTTAGAACTTCATCACTTCTGATAACTTCCTTCTGCACATTCCCAAATGCCTGCAATCCCTGATGGCAGCTGAGACTGCCTATCAGAGGCCCCCAAATCCCTCCAAGCCCCTTTGAATCTCATAAACACAATGGAAATGGCAATTATTAAATATTGGTCCTTGGGACTGAACATCAGTTTTAAAACTTCTTAGACCTTTTCACCAGTGGTTAATGGGGATTGAGAGATTTTACCCTAAACTTGTTCATCTCTAAAATATGTATAATTGTCTATACTTTGCCAGTGATTGTGAAGATTCATGTATTCATTCCAGAAACATTTATTAAAATATTAATTTCCCTGCCCTCTTCCCTGTTGGCCTATTCCTGGTGGACTCCATTACCTGAGGAGAGTAGGTTTTGGCACTATGCATTCCTGGGTAAGCTTGGGTCCCAGTTCTGCTGCTGCTAAAACCATCTGGCCTTGTACAAATAGTATTCTATAATGAGTCTCTGTTTCCCATTTGTGAAATAAGGCATACTAGTAATTATTATTATTACTATCTTTAGTCATGATATAACATAGCTGACTTTATGTCAAAGTGTTACTATTACGACAAAATAAAGTATATAAAAATAAGTGAAGTATACAAAGACTTTAACATGTCAAACACATAATAAACATACCAAAAATGCAAGTGGGGATAAAAAGGAACATTTATTGAGCTCCTACTGCATTTCAGGCATGGTGCTAGGTGCAGAGATACAATGATGAACAATTGCACACCCAGACCTTGTTCTTACAGACTTCATAGTCTAGTAAGGAAGATGGACATAGAGAAAGTAATCACACAATTCATGCGATTGCTTTCAGCAACCAGTCCTATGAGGGATACCTGTTAACCTAAATGCCATGAGAACATCTAACCGGGAATCCTAACCTAGTATAGGGAGTCAGGGAAGCATCGCTGATGAGTAAACTAGATAAAGAAAGAAGCAAGAGGAGAGGATGTGGAGAGAAGAGAACCGTTCTACACTGTTGGTGGGAATATGAGTTTGTGTGGCCACTATGGAGAACAGTATGGAGGTTCCTTAAAAAACTAAAAATAGAGCTACCATATGACCCTGAAATCCCATTCCTGGGCTTCTATTTAGAGCAAAACATGGTCTGAAAGGATACATGCACCCCAATGTTCATTGAAGATACCTGGCGTAACAGGCAAATTTGGCCTTGGAGTACAAAATGAAGCAGGGCAAAGGCTAACAGAGATTTGCCAAGAGAACACACTGGTCATAGCAAACTCCCTCTTCCAAAGACACAAGAGATGACTCTACATATGGACATCATCAGATGGTCAATACAGAAATCAGATTAATTATATTCTTTGCAGCCAAAGATGGAGAAGCTCTATACAGTCAGCAAAAACAAGACTGGGAGATGACTGTGGTTCAGATCATGAACTCCTTATTGCCAAATTCAGACTTAAATTGAAGAAAGTAAGGAAAACCACTAGAACATTCAGGTATGACCTAAGTCAAATCACTTAGGATTATAAAATGGAAGTGACAAATAGATTCAAGGGATCAGATCTGATAGACAGAGTGCCTGAAGGACTATGGATGGAGGTTCATGACATTGTACAGGAGGCAGTGATCAAGATCATCCCCAAGAAAAACAAATGCAAAAAGGCAAAATGATTGTCTGCAGAGGCCTTACAAATAGTTGAGAAAAGTAGAGAAGTGAAAGGCAAAGGAGAAAAGGAAAGATATACTCATTTGACTGCAGAGTTCCAAAGAATAGCAAGGAGAGATAAGAAAGTTTTCCTCAGTGATCAGTGCAAAGAAATAGAGGAAAACAATAGAATGGAATTTATATGCAGAATACATCATGCAAAATGCCAGGCTGGGTGAAGCACAAGCTGGAATCAAGATTGCCAGGAGAAATATCAATAACCTCAGATATGCAGATGATACCACCCTTATGGCAGAAATGAAGAGGAACTGAAGAGCCTCTTGATGAAAGTGAAAGAGGAGAGTGAAAAAGTTGGCTTAAAGCTCAACATTCAGAAAACTAAGATCATGGCATCCAGTCCCATCACTTCACGGCAAATAGTTGGGGAAACAATGGAAACAGTAAGAGACTTTATTTTGGAGGGCTCCAAAATCACTACAGATGGTGATTGCAGCGATGAAATTAAAAGGTGCTTGCTCCCTGGAAGAAAAGTTATGACCAACGTAGACAGTATCTTAAAAAGCAGAGACATTACTTTGTCAACAAAGGTCCATATAGTCAAAGCCAAGGGTTTTCAGTAGTCGTGTATGCATGTGGAGGTGGACTGTAAAGAAAGCTGAGCGTCGAAGAATTGATGCTTTTGAACTGTGGTGTTGGAGAAGTCTCCTGAGAGTCCCTTGGAATGCAAGGAGATCCAACCAGTCCATCCTAAAGGAAATCAGTCCTGAATATTCATTGAAAGGACTGATGCTGTAGCTGAAACTCCAATACTTTGGCCACCTGATGTGAAGAACTGACTCATTGGAAAAGATCCTGATTCTGGGAAAGATTAAAGGTGGGAGGAGAAGGGGAAGACGGAGGATAAGATGGTTGGATAGCATCATCAACTCAATGGACATGAGTTTGAGTGAGTTTCAGGAACTGGTGATGGACAGGGAGGCCTGGCATGCTGCAGTCCATGGGGTCACAAAGAGTCGGACACAACTGAGTGACTGAACTAAACTGATGACCCTGCAATCCCATTCTTGGGCTTATATCCAAAGAGAAACTTTGTCTGAAAGGATACATGCACCTCAATGTTCACTGAAGCACTGTTTACAATAGCCAAGGAATGGAAGCCATCTAAATGTCTATCAATAGAGGAATGGATATTGAAGATGTGGTACATTTATACCATAGAATATTACTCAGCCATTTAAAAGAATGAAATAATGTATTTGCAGCAACATGGATGGACCTAGAGATTGTTCATACTGAGTAAATTAAGTTGGAGAAGGAGAAATATCAAATGACATCCCTTACATGTAGAATCTATAAAGAAATGATGCAAATGAAATTATTTACAAAACAGAAACCCACTCACAGACTTTGAGAATGAACTTTGTCACCAGAGGGGGAAGGGGTAGGGGAAAAGAGATAGTTAGGGAGTTTGAGATCGACACATACACACTGTTATATTTAAAATAGATAACCAACAAGGTCCTACTGTATAGTACAGGAAAGAGCTCTGCTCAATATCATGTGGCAACCTGGGTGGGAGGGGAGTTTGTGGGAGAAAGAATACATACACATATACGGCGGTGTCACTCCGCTATGCACCTGAAACTATCTCAACATTGTTAATCGGCTATACACCAATATAAAATAAAAAGTTACAAAAGAAAGAAAGAGAATCCAGCAGAGGGAACCCTGGGCAAAAGCCCTGTGGCACAAGTGAACCCCCTGCAGAGATTAATCAAAAGCAGGTCATTGTGGGCAGAGCAAAAAGAACAAGGACAAGAGTGGGCAACACAAACTGGAAAGAGTCGGAGCCCTGCCAGCAACATCCTCATCCCGGCAGCAGCAGCAGGAGGCTCTCGGCCTGGGACAAGATCAGATATAAAACTTGAGAAGCCCCTTGGCTGCTGTGTGGGGAATGTACTGGAGGGATACAGTGGATATAGATGGACCAGCTAGTTTGCTATTAGTCCAGACCAGAGGTGACTAAGTTTGAATTTAAACATACAGATTCAAGAAACCAGGTGTAAAAGAGATGTGAATGTGAGGCAGTCTATGGCACATAACCGGTTACTATTTAATTAATGTTACATAGACATTCAGCTATATAGAAACATGGCTACTATTTGGAAAGATCTCTTTGACACATAACCTAGATCAGTGAGCCAATTCCACCTTCCTCTGACCATCGTTTTGAGCGAGGCCATCCACCAGCTTAAGAAAGTTGAGCCAGGAACCCCATAAACCCTTAAAAGAGTCCTTGGTAAACAGCAAGTTGGCCCTTAAGAAGAAGACAAGGAAACAAGCCCCATTTCTAACCCTGGGACAGGTGCAGAGATGCTGCCCTTGTGCCAAAAAGGGAGAAATTTTCTACACCTGTGTCTCTATTTCTGCTTTGCTAGATTCCACATATTTAAATAATATTATACACTATTTGCTTTTCTCTTTCTGACTTCACTCTGTATGACAGTTTCTAGGTCTATCCATTTCTCTGCAAATTACACTTTCATTCCTTTTTATGAAACTCACAGATACCAAGGGGGGAAAGGAGGTGGGATGAATTGGAAGATTGGGATTGACACATATACACTACTACGTATAAAATAGATAACTAACGAGAACCTACTGTATAGCACAGGAACTCAGTGCTAAGTGGGGAGGAAATCTTAAAAGGGGAGATATATGTATGTATCTATATATATAAATGTATATATGATTCACTTTGCCATAGAGCAGAAACTAACAGAATGTTGTAGAGCAACCATACTCTTTTAAATTTTTTAAATAAATTTAAAAAGTTTGACTTTATCTACTGATCTGAATCTGTCGTAAATAAGGACACAGCTTTTTCATTTGAAATCAAAATGGAAGTTCTACTTGTAAAATTCAGGAATTTACCAAATTTCAGTTACCTGAAGCCTCCCATAAGTACCCATCACAATCACTTCACATTCTTCAATATTTGGAAAAATCATGTCGCTGTATATCTTTTTTCTCCTTGAACTTTAATTATAGTAAAACACTACCAATTAATCAAAAAAAAAAAAAAAAAAAAAGAGGAAGGGTAACTTCCATGGTGGTCCAGTGGTTGAGAATCCACCTGCCAATGTAGGGGACAAGGGTTCAATCCCTGGTCTGGGAAGATCCCACGTGCTACAGGACAACTAAGGCATGCTCTACAAGAGAAGCTACTGCAGTGAAAAGCCTTTGTGCAGCAACAAAGACCCAGCACAGCCAAAAGTTAATCGATTTTTTAAAAATTTTTTTAAAAAGGAAGAAATTTTCCTCCATGTAACTGGACTTATAGTTCCAAACCTACTAAGGGATAACAAATTCCAAATTAAAATGCATTGATTATTGTGGTACATATACACAATGGAATATTACTCAGCTATGAAAAAGAACACAGTTGAGGCAGTTCTAATGAGGTGGATGAAACTGGAGCCTATTATACAGAGTGAAGTAAGTCAGAAAGAAAAACACCAATATAGTGTATTAAGGCATATATATGGAATTTAGAAAGACGGTAATGATGACACTATATGCAAGACAGCAAAAGAGACACAGATGTAAAGAACAGACTTTTGGACTCTAGGAGAAGGTGAGGGTGGGATGATTTGAGAGAATAACATTGAAACATTTATATTACCATATATGAAATAGATGACCAGTCCAAGTTTGATACATGAAACAGGACACTCAAAGTTGGTGCACTGGGACAACCCAGAGGGATGGGATGGGGAGAGAGGTGGGGGGGAGTGGGGATGGGGGAACACATGTACACCCATGACTGATTCATGTGAATGTATGGCAAAAAGCACCACAATATTGTAAAGTAATTAGCCTCCAACTAAAATAATTACTTAAAAAAGTAAAATGCATTGACTGGTCCTGGCTGAAATAGATGAGGAAGTTAGAGGCCACCATTTCTTATCCAGGAGGAATTTGGTCGGGAAGCTAATTAATAAAGGTTCCTAAAATCATAATATAGATAAACTGCAATCAGAGAGCCATGTCCCAGAAGGGGTAACCAGGAATGCAGTTCCCTTACAAACTGGCCATCTTTTCACAACAAACTTTACATTCTTGAGAAGGTGATTCCATAAGTTTATGGATGGAGGCACCCACATACCACAGGGGGTTCACTGCACAGGAGATGTCAGCAGAGGAAGATAGAGAGCCCAGAGGCTCCTGATACAGTCACCATGGCAACCAACCCAAATCTGGTCCATTTTATTCACAGACAAAAAACCCAGGTTCAGTGAACACTGTAGGGAGGTAAGAGCAGCTTAGATTAACCAGGCTATCTTCTGGCCCCAAGCAATCTGCAGGATAAGACCTTGCATTAGGCAAAGGTCTTCACTGTGACAAAGCAGAGGATTTGTTAAGCTCTTTGGATCTCACTGGGCCCATTTAACTTCTAGTATGGGATTAAAAAATTACTCTTCCCCAGGCAGGAGGCCTGAAGTTTCACATGAACTCAGTTTGAAGTGGTAATGGTCACATCACAATAAACAGTCTTCTAGAGCCATTCTCTTCCTCATCATCTGAAAGGTCAAGTGACAGTACAATTGGCACTTTTTCGTCTCTGGCTTACCAGGCAAGCAAATGGGCCATGTTTTATAACTGGAAAATATGCCCTGAAACTGCTTTGAGTGTTAACATGCAATTTACATGTATGGTTTTCCATTTTTTTTCCCTGGAAATGAGAACAAACAAGGTCTCTAAGAACTGAACTAGGAGAAGCAACAAAAGTCTTTTTCAAGGAAATATCATTCATTCTTTCATTTAATTTGTACTTATTGAAAGCCTACTCTGTGCAATAGGGCAACAGAGATGGCAAAGCAAGGACTCTGCTTACAGTTCAATGAGGGAGAACAACTTGAGTAGAAATAAATAAAGATTTGAATGTGTTAGAACTGTATAAGGTAAACTGCAATGGCTCAAACAAAACAGAAGGTAAATCTTGCTCATGAAATAGCCCAGGGCAGATGACCCTCCCCTATACTGACATGAGAGTCCACCATCTCTCACGGCAGCCATGACACTCTGCTTGCTATCATGGGAGGGTTCATGGGTCAGAACCAGATGTGGCACACATCCACTCACATCCATTGGAGAGAATTAAACCAAATGTCAATACCTACCTGTAAAGAATTCAGGAAGTACAGTGCACCTGGGCACCCATGTGCTGTGCTGTGGTCCTGTTGCCAAGGAAGAATGAGAGAGCAGAATCTGGGGAAAAAAAAACTAGTCCCCTCTGACAATGGCAAAGAGGTACCATGTTTTCCAGAAACATAAAAGAGAAATACTAATTATAAAACTATGAAGTATCATTTTCCCCTATTAAATTGCCAAAAATAAAGAAAAAATAATAATAGTGATTATTGTTGGCAAGGGTCCAAAAGAAAAAGACATTTACAACTCCAGAAAGCATCAATTAGTACAGTCTTTCTGGAAGTCAGTTTGGAAGTGTTCATCTAGCAAGTATTTTTAAAGTCACAACAATAAAGGAATTCAGGTGAATAGTACTATAATACTCTTCATTTAACCTTTTTTTAACCTAGCTTCGGACCTTTCCCTAAGTAGGGGAAAATTACACCTGTCAATTCAGGATACCAGTGACCTCCAATTGAAAACTCAACACTTTGGTGGTAAAATTCATCAAATTTGGGATTCCCTCCACAGGTGACCTCTATAAACTGGAAACAGATTCTTCTCTAAAGCCTTCAGAAGCAGCACAACCCTACCAATACCTTGATTTTAGACTTCTCCCTCCAGAACTCAGTAAATTTGTGGGGTTGGGTTTTTTTTGTTTGGTTGGTTGGTTGGTTTTTTTGGCTGTACTGGGTCTTCATTGCAACACCAGGCTCTTCATTGTGGGCGCATGGGCTTTCTCTAGCTGCAGCATGCAGACTTCTCTTGTTACAGAGCATGGGCTCCAGAGCTCACAGGCTGAGCTGCTGTGGCATGCCAACTTAGTTGCCCTGTGGCAAGTGGGATATTTGTTCCCTGACCAGAGGTCAAACCCAGGTCTCCTGCATTGGAAGGCAGATTCTCAACCACTGAATCACCAGGGAAGTCCCAATCTGTGTTGTTTTAAACCGCCAAGTTATTTATTGCAGAATCATTAGGAATTTATGGCCCTTTCCTTTGCTTCACAATGCCCTCTCACTCAGCACAATGGTCGTATCAGACAGACTGACCTGCTGTAGAAATGTGAAGCCAGGAGTAGGCAATGTGGCCCAAGCTAGTCTGGGAGATACTCCCAGGCAGAGCCTGCACCAGGCCTGTCAGATTTGAATTATCTGAGTTAGGGAGCAGACACTCAGACCAAAAAAGGAGATTGCATAACCAAGACAGAAAGGCAGGAGTTGTGGGATTTATGGGTTATGGTAGGTAGAGATAACTGACCCAACCAGAGCAGTGGCCACCTGATGTGAAAGCCAACTCTTTGGAAAAGACTCTGATGCTGTGAAAGATTGAAGGCAGGAGAAGGAGGGGACAGAGGATGAGATGGATGGATGGCATCATCGACTCTAAGGACATGAGTTTGAGCAAACTCTGGGAGATGGTGAAGGAATGGGAACCCTGACATGCTACAGTCCATGGGATCCCAAAGAGTTCTACACGACTTAGTGACTGAACAACAAAAAGGTAAAGACAACTGGCAGACCAGAGCGGTGACTCAAGAGGGTTCCGTTCTAATGAAAAAACTCTGAAAGCTGGCACCTTCAGGGTATTCCCAATGCTTTGTGATTAATGCCTAGACAAGCAGAGTCCCTGCTGCCTGCTGATGGCCAGTGTCAGCAGCAGAATCCCGAGTGGGAAATCAACAGTCTCCTCCCTGTGATGTGTGAGCATCTCTTCCTTTGGAGAGAACCTCTGATCCTCCCACGCTTTGCTCTCTCAACCATGAAAGTCATTCAACCTCTTGGGCTGCATTTAACTCTTTTTTAGAAAAGACTTGGAACCCACAGATGCCTAACGACAAACAGTAGGGCCTGGGGAAATCCTGAGGGTTCCTGGAAGCTCTTGGGGGCTGAGTTTCTATTCTAGAAGTAGATGTGATTGATTTGGACATTTACAAGATCTGACCACAGGCTGGAAAGCTTGGCTCCATCTCTTAGGCTACAATTCTACATAAAGCTGATATTGATGAGGAATAATGGTGGGGACAGGCAGGGAGGTGGTATTTTAGGAAGTCTGATCTGTGAGTAAACAAAAGAGAAGAAATCAAAGATACGGAGAACTGGGAGAAAAGCAGTGACTGGGGGAAATGTGGAGTAAGTGGCTTGAACAGGAAGTAGAAGCCATGATATCAACAATATCTCCAAACATTTGTAGTATAAGCAATTATATACAAAAGGCTGGACTTTGGCCTATTAACACCGCCAGTAGGGTGCCTTGATCAGTAGGCTCACTGGGATGGAGATATGGACTCCAAATTCTCCATCCTTCTCTGTAATTATACATATGAAACAACTAAATGTAGCACAGATTGATGATACAATCATTGATTAAGATATTTAACAAGGGACTTCCCTGGTGGTCCAGTGGCTGAGACTTCACAATCCCTATGCAGGGGACCCGGCTTCCATTCCTGATCAGGGAACTAGATCCCACATGCCACAACCAAAGATCCCATATGCCACAACTAAGATCAGAACAGCCAAATAAATTATTTTTAATTTTTTAAAGATATTTAACAAATCAATTCCAATGTCTCCTGATGCATTTCTGGGTCATCCTTGCCGTTAACTACAGCAGAGCCTGACCCTTGGCACTGTTTTTATAAGAAGGACTGAAAGTCAGAGCAGGCAGAGATCCAGATGTGTCCAGCAAATACTGAAGAACAAGCAGGACCCAGAGATCAGAATAGGCACAGATCAGAACCACGGGTGATCAGACAGAAGCAATATACAGCCAGCAAGATCATAAGGAGACATTGTAAACTAACCTGAGGATTCTTACACACTTCCTATTGGGAATGGACCAAGCCTAAGTTATGAGCAGCTCAGGGTTCTCAGGTTTACCAGGTAAGTGGCCACACCTGAGGAAGGGGTAGTGCGACCACAACTGCAGAGGAGATATTGTCACAGTCCCTTTCTAATTCACCTCATATTTTATCATGGAAGCGAGTCCCATCAAGGCCTGGGAATCATGGTGGAGGATTCAGAACAGTAGACATCAAAGCCCCCGCCCCGAGCCAGGCTCTGCAGCTGCCGGTGAATTCTCTGAGTTCCAGACTTCTTTCTCAGCCATGAGTTTGAACCATCAGAAAGAGGGAGAAGTGTCTCCTCTCTAGTTCCCTCTCATTCTTCTTTATCATTTGGCTGAAGCAGAGAAAGAAGTAAAATCATGCCACTTAAGTGTGAAAAGTCCTTGACTCAGACTATTCTTCAATGAAAGTTGCTCTCTCCTAGAGACATCTGCCCTCTAGTTAGGTGTTTCCAGCAGTAGCTGCTGGCTAGATGTTATTTGAAATTTACATCCTTTGTCACACATGCAAACCTGCACATTTTAAGCTGTTCCTGACATAAACTGCTCCAGAAGTCTTTTGTAAAAAATCTGTATCTCTTGCCATGGAGTATTTTATCCCAATATTTAAATATGGATTTTTCAGTATAAACGCAAAGTGACCTCCTCATGGGGACACATCCTTGGAGCTCACAAAGAAGCGCAAAGGGCAGCCCCCAGGGACCAAAAGGCATACATCTGGGAACACCAACAGGCTCCATCTCTCACTGAAGGCAGACAGAGAGGTTTTGAAGAAGTTTGGATGTGGCTTGGATGGGCTTCCCTAGTGGTTCAGATGGTAAAGAATCTGCCTGCAATGTGGAAGACCTGGATTCAATACCTGGATTGTGAAAATCCCCTGGAGAAGGGAATGGCTACCCACTTCAGAATT
The DNA here is from genome assembly GCF_963930625.1 of Muntiacus reevesi. NCBI lineage: Eukaryota > Metazoa > Chordata > Mammalia > Artiodactyla > Cervidae > Muntiacus > Muntiacus reevesi. Next base: position 12,099,277 of record NC_089256.1, read on the forward strand.
CTTGCCTGGAGAATCCCATGGACAGAGGAGCCTGGTGGGCTATAGTCTATGGGGTCATAAAGAGTCAGACACGACTGAGTGACTAATACTTTCACTTTCTTTCTGAGAAGAGAACCCTGGAGGAAGTGAATTACCATTCACTGGTATAGCTTGGTGAGGCAGCAGACTCAACCAGTGAAGCCACCATTTACAGGGCATCCAGGATCTGGAAAAAGGCAAAGCATGGGACACATTGAGCAGGGGGGCCGGGGGAGGTGGGGTGTTAAGGTTATAGTACATACACATTGGTCAGGACAGACGTGTCCTGCACAGGACTCACCAAGGGAGGAAAGGAAACCAAGGGCTCAGACAAAGTAGGCTCGAGAGGCTGGGAAGGGGCAAGCAGCCTTGAAGGAAAGTAGCCAGAATCCTCCAGGGAAACCTAGATAGCCAGAGTGAGGGTAATAGTTTGAGCAAAGGTGGGAGGTGGGAAAAAAGGACAAAAACTTAGAAAAGAGGCAAACCCGGTTCTAAGATCCAACTCCACCACCAAGTTGCTAACACTGAACATTCATTGAGCTTCTCTGAGCCAGTTTCCACATCTGCAAAAAGTGCAAAGCATAATGGAAGTGATTCATATAAAGCACTTAGCACAGTGCCTGATACCTAAGTGCTCAATAAATGTTTGCTAGTTTTGTCCTAATTGCCATTATCATCACTATATTTATTGTTATAAACACTATTAGAGAGCAGGACCATGTCTAATTCCAGCTCTTTCTCTAGTGCTGAGCCCAGAGTCTCGCGAATAGCATTCTTTCAGTAAATGTGTGAAATGACAGAGACTGACTTTGTAGCCATACAATACGTAGAGTCATATAGGAGCCTGGACTTAGAAGAGCACAATTCTTGGTTTGCTGCTCCGTTGCAGACATCTTAACATTCTTAATAATTTTTGAACAAAGGGCTCCACATTTTCAGAGCCCCACAAATTATGTGACCAGTCCTAAATGAGGATATGTATATAAGGAAGATGTAGGGAGGAAACTAAAGCATGCATAATTTGGGGAGATAAAAAATCTGCAAAAAGGCTATGAAGAACTACAGTAGGGGAACAGGAGGGATAGGTTAGGAGTTTGAGGCTAGCAAATGCAAACTATTACACATAGGATGGATAAGCAACAAGATCCTGCTGTATAGAACAGGTAACTACATTCAATATCCTATGATAAACTATACTGGAAAAGAATACAAAAAAAAACATATACATATAAGTAACTGAATCACTTTTCTGTACATCAGAAACTAACACAACATTGTAAATCAACAGTTTCGTAAAAAAAATTATAAATAAAATGTGTTAAACAAACAATAACAACAACAAAAGAACTGTCGTGCACCAAGTATTTGCAAGAATACAAAGGTCTTCAATGGAACCAACAATGGTTCATTTGTTGAGTTTTCATCATTTCCCACGTTTGCAGCGTATGGGAGGGACTTAACACAAAAATCTCTCATACCTAATCTGTTCTTGATCAACAATACTTCCAGAGTTTACCAGTTCTTAACTCTGAAAGACCAAGGTAGGAGGAAAGAAAAGTTAATTCAGTCCCAACATTCTCTGGATGTTGTCTCTTGGTTTTACTTTCTATTATATAGAATAAGAAATGACAAACAAGTGACACAATACATATAATTTCACAATCACAAGTCAATGTTTTAAAACCACTTTCTCCTGCCCAAACAGCTCACGCTTTACCAGGCAGCCTTCTATGGCATTGCTGAGACTGGTTGCCTCAGGCCACACCATCCCATCCTTGCTGAGGTCAGCAGGTGCAGCATCACAAATCAGTCACTTCCAGCTTCCCAGTTCTGCCCATCAGCCTGTCTCACTAGGTGCCAAGGGGCAAACCATGCTCACTTTTTACAATGACACAGATGGCTTTTTTTTTTAATTCAAGCCCATTTTAGCCTTTTAGAACAAGTTCTTTGTTTGAATGTGTCCAGTGTTAGAGCAATCATCTACTGTCTGGGTCTGTATCAGTGGAGACCTGTGGCCTGTCCTATGCCAGGCACAGGGGCCCCTGAGGGTGACACTATTCCTGTTCTCACAGAGCTCATGGGTGAGCTAGAACAACCCACGATTACACAGGTTCGAGACCGTAACTCAGCTGGGGGTAAGAGAAAACATCCCAGATGATGGGACAACCGAGCAGCATTCGGAAGAACAAGCAGACGGGAGAAGAATTCTGGGAAAACACCAGCAGCACATCCAGGTCTAGACAGGGAGAACTTGGCTTGTTCCTGGAGTTCATTTCCTTCACTCAGTACTTCTGGTGTGTAGGGAGCAAGAAGAAAGGGCAGACAGGAACTCCGGGGCCAATCAGGGAGTGCAAGAAAACCATCAGAGCATTTTGTTTCATCTGTTTTTTAACCTGATTAGATTTGCTGTGCACGGAAACCTGACCCCCTTCAGGCTGAGGGGTGGGAGGTGCTGAGGAGGTGGAAAACCAACAGCTCTGGAGCTCTGGTTTCTAAGTCTGCTGTTGTTTGCTACCAGTTTGGAGGGGTTTGACGTAGCCTGAAATGAGTAGCAAGAGGAACAGAGAGACAGAGCTAGGTGTTCACATGCGATTATTAGGAAAATTTGCTCAGCTAGGTTGATGTGACCATCACCTCCACTCCCTGTGAAACCTTCTGTAAATGTTCCATTATTCCTCAAGGCTTTCAGAGTAAGGTTGAGTTTGGGGCGTGAACATGACAGCGTGTCAAGTTTCATGGACAGGCAGGGCTTGATCAACAGTGATCCAGGGGAGATCAGTTGCTTTCAGGCCACAGAAAGATCTCTTAGGTGAGAGTCTGGAGGATGGAGTGGAGCTGAAGGGAGTCTGACATTGCAAGTGAGAAAACCAGAAAAGAGACTCTTGCAATTGTCCTGTGAAAAGACCCAAGGCAGTGGACACAGATGCCTCAGGTGAGAGCCTGGAAGATGGAGTGGAGCTGAAGAGAGTCTGACATTGGAAGTGAGAAAACCAGAAAGGAAATTCCTGCAACTGTCCCATGAAAAGACTCAAGGGAGTGGGCACGGAATAGGAAGAAGGCATAGAATGAAACAATACCCAGGAAGTGGAATCCATAGGCTTATGCTGCTAACTGGAGGTGAGAGAGGGGGTGGAACCAAGAAGGCATCTGGGCTGAAAAAGCCCAGAAGACAGAGCTTCCCCCACAGAGAAAAGGGACATAACATGGGGCAGATGGGAAACAGTCTTACTCGGGATTGAGTGATTTCATGTTATCAATGGGACATTCAAGTGAGTACGTGCAGCAGGCTACTGGGTATGCAGACGGGACTAGAGATAGCCACCATCCTCTCTCGCCTGAATTACTGTGCTGGCCTCCAAATGGATCCACTGTTTTTGCCTTTGATCTCTTCTGGCATCTCCATTCTTAGTAGAGCAGCCAGTGTGATATCATCAAACATAAGCCAGAAAATAACACTTCTCTGCTCAAAGTTTCAGGAGGGTTCCCATCACCTTGAGCTTCGGCCACAGATCTGCCTGGAACCAATGAGGCCCCGGCCTCTTGACCTTACTTCTCAGCGCCATTCCAGCCACTCTGCCGTCTCATCGTCCCTTTCCAGGGCCTTTGCAGACATGAGGGAGTTGAGGGGAAGGAGGTGGAGTCATCTTCTGAGAGTATTTTGGGGAAATAACAGTTATGAGAGAAGGGGGGTCTGGGACAACTGCTGGAAATAGGATAGAGGTTGGGGGTTGCTATGGGATCAATCCCAGCTTCTGCTAAATGGTAAACAAATACCAAGAGCACAGTAAATACAGTAAATACAGTCTCTCCTCAGAGAAGATCATGAAGACACATAGCATGGGCTGCTTTTACATTCTCTAAATCAGATTACCCCACCGTATAAGAAATTACTCATCACCCACAAGTACTCAGGCCAAAACCAAGAAAAAGGGTATAAACTTGAGCATCAGAAATTTTAAGATGACTACAAAAGCTACTGATATGCATACTACACATATTCAAGGTAGCCTTAAAACTCAAGAAATAAAACTTTGGTTCAGGATTAGGTCCATGCCTGCCTTGAAATAATAATAATAAATTATATTTATATCAATCAATATTATGTGTTTAACAATATAAAAATTAGAAATGAGAAAACCAGAATGGACACTTCTGTGATTGTACCATGAAAAGGAAAATTAATATATTGTCCTTTTACATAAAAATGTATTAACATTATATTTTTCTATCTATGGAGCAATTTTTACAGCTTTAAAGTTTAATTTTTACAACAATGCTGAGAAACACTGGAACAGATATTAATAGATGGGGATAGAACAGATATTAGATGGGGTAGATGGGGAAACTCAGGCCTCGCTCAGCTGAGTTGCCCAAGGTCACTGAGAGGAGGCCAGAACTCAGACTTTAGCCTGTTTAGCCACTACTTTTCATCATCCCATGGCTGCTCTTTCAGACTAACCCTGAAGTTTGTTCTTTTATAAATAAGGAGGTGTTCTTATGACAAAGAAGGTGAGGCCAACTGGCCATAAGGAAGGAACTGACTTGGGGCAGTGCTGTGACAGATGAGACAGTGATGTCCTTAAGGTGATGCTAACACAGGAGGCCACAGCATCTCTGCCCAGCAGGGGATGCGCATGAGAGGTGCCCAGAGACTGCAGTCAGGGCCCCCTGAAGGTGTCTGATCCCCAGCTTAGGCCTGAGGCTTAGTCACCCAGGGACTTTCTTAATGTATGTTTGAGCTCTCACAAACCTTCCCAGATGTAGCAGTGATGAAATCTTACACATTTGTTCCCCAGCACGGAAATGTGTTTATGCTCTCAAAGTGAAGGTTTGTAATGGGTTTTGCTCACGGGAATGATTATTTTAGTGCTGACTTTTAAAAAGGCAATTGATAACAAGTTTACCCAGCCAAAAGAGCTCTGGCAATTATCTGCAAATTCAGACTCTGTGAAGAGCCAAACCAGATCATTTAAGACCCCCTGAATCCATTCTGGGGCCAAGATTATCCAAATTGACAAGCTAAAAATGAGATAATTTATGCTAAAATGGTGCTTATGAAATCAAGATGCTACTCTGGATGATGGCTGCTGGGAACCACCACAATCTCTTCTTTCCTTATTTTTCTCTTCCCCTCCCCTCTTTACTTTCCCAGTTGAGGTGGTAGAGGAGGGGGGTGGAGGGTGTGGTTTGGAAGGTTTTAGCCTGAGAACTTCCTGAGATAGTTTTTAAACTTTTCATTCGAAGCCTTGAACAATCTGTAGAGAATACAAAGGTCTCCAATGATAGGGTTTGTTGCTATTGTTTGTTTTTAATCACAGCTCTGGGATGGCCCTGGATCGTAGAGAAACCCTACTGATGGAAAGAAAGGCAAGTCTTGAGATTGCTTACTCTGCCAAGCTCTTCAGCTCATCTACAAATATTCTGCCAGGTGGTCTTGGCCTTGGACTGAGCACTGAGGTCCACAAGTAGGAGAAGATGCTGGCTCACCGGTGTCTCGCCTGCTCCAAGGCTCTGCTCCCAGGCTCTGCTCCCAGGGCTCAGAGCATCGGGAAAGTCCCTGAAACTGAGGCCCATGTGGTTCCCAGTGTCCTCACCCACCAGTCTTGTCAGAAACAAACTGAGCAGAGATTTAGGCGAGAATGAGCTGGTTCTCATCTGGTCCAACATGGTGGGCCAACCACACACATCCATCTCCCCCACTCTCCTCACTCTCTAAATTAAAGGAATCAAAAAGCACTAATGAACAAGACCAGGAAGGATGGCAAAATAGGAGAGAGTGGAGGATTTGTTTCTGCAGGTTTTGGAAGCCAGAAAGAGACCAATGGGTGGTGACTGCCCCAAAGGAACAAAGTAAGTAAAATCCTTGCGCCTGCAGAGGACCCTCACAGATGGAAAGCAAACCACTTGGTCCTGCCATCAGAGGAAGAGACCTGGGCCCCCGAAGCACTAAGTACTCTGGAAGCCAGGGTGAGGTGTACCATGAACTTGTGAATATCTATATAAGAACAGTTGGATCTTTGAAGTTGCCAGCCCCTCCACCCTAACCCCACCCCCCAGCCATCCCAGGCACCTGGGGAATCAAGCAGATCTCTCACCTCTACAGGAGACGGGAGGTTTATTCTCTGGAGAAGATAAAGCAGAGGTTTCAGATCAGAGGTCAGGGATTAGGTATGAAGCTGAACACAAAGGATTAGATGGAGGCCTATATACTAAGCTGTGAGGCCACCAGACCCTACCTCACTCTCAGGAGCAGGCAGCCAGGAATACATGTGTCTTGGCGAGAAACAGGAAGATTATTCTCTAGAGGAAATTAACAACACTTCCTAAGAGGAGAACCCATTATTGATGTTTAGAGGCTCCCTTACAATGTGGCTGGCTCACCATTTATTACATCCCAGAAAGAACCACCAGTGAAGAAGACTTGCTGCCACCCTCACAAGGCTTCTAATCAGCCTTAGTTATTTTCTCCAGTCCAAAACAGAGACACCAAAAAAAGGATGGGGAAACAAAGAAGAGGGGGGTGGAACCTCAAGAACCAAAACAAAAGAGAACTGGCCTAAAGGAAAACTTGAAAAGAGTAATCTCAGAGATATAAAAGTTATAAAGGGACAAAGAACTAGCAAGATGTTTGGGATTTGGGGGAGTGGGGAAAGGAAATAGGAAAAAATAACAACCAAAAATTTAAAAATCAGCAAAAGGAATAAATATAAAATGAAGAAAGTCTCCAAGAAAGTAGATTAAAGACTTAAAATATGAGAGAAACTATTGAGAAAACCAGGGTATCTACCAGAACAAAGTAAAGAGACTAGAAGATATTCTCAGAGACAGTATATAAGAGCTGAAGGACTTTAGTTTCCAGATTTAAAGTCTACTGAGTACCCAGCACAATGAGGGCTCTTTTTTTTTTTTTAAATGAGGGCTTTAAAAAGTATACCACATCATAATGTTTTAGAATATTGGGTTAAATAGGACATCCTAAAAACAAGGCATAGTACATTCAAAGGAATAAAGATCCAAAAGGCATCCCACTTCCCAATAACAAAGCTGGATGCTATATAAGACAGGATAATGCTTTAAAAAGTCTTAGAAGAAAAGGTTTTCAGCCTAGGGTCTATAAATAACACCAGTGAATCATACAGCAAAATAAAAATACCAGGCACAGAGCACAAATATTTTTCATTTACATACTCTCTCTATTAGAGGATGTATTTTGTCTAGTTGCAGGTGTAAACCAAAAAATATAAAGTCAAAAAGGAAGACATGGAGATCCAGAGAAGAGAAGAGCCAGCCCAGAAGTAAGGGGAAAGGAAATTCCAGAACCATCTCCCTCAGCAGCCTTGTGAGCAGTGAGAACTGGTGGGACTCAAAAGATGACTGAGGAACAGAGAGCAACCGTGCCTTGCCTTGCTCAGTTGTAAGCTATATCTGTATATTTATCATAATAAACACTGACTGTTAGAACTATTCTGGAAGAGCGAGGGGTGGTGATATAGGGAACAATAGGTCTTAGTCTTCAAGTACCAACACAGGAGTGATTAGATCTCTGTCATGGATAAAGAAGACAATGATCACAGCATTTAGGTTTATGGAGGAAAATATCAGAAAAAACATCTTCAAGAGTGGGTGGTCCAGTGGTTAGAACTCCACCTTCCAAAGCAGGGGTTGCAGTTTCAATCCCTAGTCCAGGAATAAGGTGCCTTGTAACCAAAAAACCAAAACATAAAGTGGAAGCAATATTGCAACAAATTCCATAAAGACTTTAAAAATGGTCCACATCAAAAAAAAAAAAAAAAAAAAACCTTAAAAAAAGAAAGAATGTGCGAGGACTGAGCAATGCGTAGGAGGCTTCTGTTTTTCTTGATTTAGTCATGTCTAAATACATTACATTGATAAATATAAAATTTTAAAATTAATTTTTTTAAGTGAATTCAAACAGTCCATTTTCCATATACATAAGAATGATTAAAAGTCTCCATTTAATTCCATTATGATCCCTGAATATCAGGTGGTGTCTCTCCTTTCCACAAGTTACTGATCAGTTGCCCCATAGGAGTCATATCAGTTCTTAGGAAGATTTTTTTTTCTTTTTCCTCGGTGTCTAGAAGAAAAGAGTATTAGCTTAAAATATGTGAGGCCTAAGTAAGGCAAAAATGAGATTCCCAGCCCTCTGCCCCATCTTCCTACCTGATTGTATAGAACAAAATCAATAGGAAGCCAGTCCCCAACTCCATTCAAGAGGTGACTAGGCTGCTGGCTAAGCAATGCATAGTTGTCTGTGTATATGAGTCTGAACTGGATGCTGGGAGCATCAGAAGAAAGAAGCAATGGAATCAAACTTCTTTCTCTTATCTTTCCCCTTTATCAGAAATATCAACAGGAAAATGGCCCTGGAAGACCCATCCCATCCTCTCTCAGGTGATGCCCAGTGTTGCTGAACACCACCCCCACCCCACCATCCATAGAGAAAAATCACTGGACCGAAGCTTCTTCAGGCTCGAGAGGATCAGAGAGACATGCCATCACGCAAGAAAGCTAGAAAGAAGAACAAAGAAGGACCTCAACAATGAGGAGAAGGGGTGACATACGAGGAGATGGTTAGATCATCACCGACTCAATGGATATGAGTTTGAGAAAACTCCAGGAGATAGTGGAGGACAGGGAAGCCTGGCATGCTGCAGTCCATGGGGTCACAAAGGGTCAGACACATCTTAGCAACTGAACAACAGCACAGTGAATTTTGGTGGTGAACCCATATAGGGGGCAAAATGACAGCAAATGATGTTGAGGGAAGGATAAGGAGAAGAGCATTCTACAGAGCCAGCAAGCAATCACCTACTAATCTCATCCCCAACAGCCCCGAGTAGACATGAACCACTTAGTTAGAGGGAACTAAGTATCTTCAGAACAAGCAATGAAGTTGGGCTATGAGGATAGTAAAGAGCCACTCAAGGGCTCTGCCCAGTCCTGTGGTCAGAGACGGGGCAGAAGCTCCAGCTGCCTCAGCAATATTCCCTATTAATAAGGCATTAAATTCTGTTCCCTTTTTCTGTTTCCCTCAGTCGTGGAACTCCTGACCTCATGCCTCTGTCCTCTGCTTTTGTATGGGTGATGGAAATAAGTTGGTTCACAAAACTAAAGAAACAAACCTAGAGGAATAAAAACTAAAGGAAATAAAAATAAATTATAAGGAGCATCCATTAAAGGCCCTTCAAAAGGATAAAACGATTTCAATTTTACTCTGTCTCACTCACTTCTCCTCACTCCCTCCCCAGATAGACCTGCATATCTATATATTTATACAGATTTTTTTATTATTTAGTTAATATGAATTACAGGCCTCATGCTTCCTTCCTTCTAAATCCAAAATGAGGAAGCTTTCTCTTTTCTCTCGCTCCCTTTTTTCCTCCACTCCCCCTCACCAACACGATTTACATTCTCAATGTAATGTATTAAAAAGTTGACAGGGACGAAAGGATTCACACGATGTCTGCTAAGAAACCCAATTTCCATGATGAATTGCCCGAAGCCCCTGAATCACAAACCATTTTTTCCGCTGCTCAGAAGTTGGGTTTTTTTTTTTTTTTAAATCTTCTTAAAGCCTCTTTCCTAATCTTCGGCTAGAAGAGATGGGTGAAAGGATTTTTTTTTTTTTTCTAAACTAAGGAAAGTATTAGCATCTTGGTTGTTGTGCATCAAATTTGAAAATGCAAGGTTAGTAATATTTCAAATCGGCCATGGTCCAAACCTCTTGATAAGTGAGTGTTCTCTTTCGTGTTCTCTCTCCCTCACCCGCTTCCCCACCCAACCTCCTGGTCTTATAGCTAGTAATAAGGAGGAGCTTCAGGAGAAAAGGAAAATTTAGAGTGATTCATCAAATATCTACTCCTTTTTAGGAAGGTTATAGAATTCCAAATAAAAGATATCCAACTTTCCTAGAAATGGATGGCTCAACCATATCTAGGTGAATGTTTCAGCAGCAAAACCCCAACCTCACTCATGGGACACACCCATCAGTTCAGGAGCAGAGGCTGAAATCAGAGCTGTGTGTACATCATACTGAGTGTATTCTCTCAAGACACTGCATTTGCCCAGAAGAGTTTACCCTGGGCTGCCCATTACCAAAGTGGTGAAGAGGGCCACAGAGTCCATCTGAACTCTTGCGAGGGTTTTTGTACTTTGGGCGGTGGGGGGGAAATCACTCTTTCCCAAACATTCTGGAAATTTCAGCCTCTGCTGACCACCTTTGATTTCAACTACAACTTTTTTTCTGTGTGTTATAAAGAGGTCAGCCAGGTGCCCCTGTGACTCTGGGCAGGACTAAACATTGTCTGCCACCCAAGCACTCTGCTTTTCCTAGAGTCCATTTCCCCAGAAAACTAACCAAAACAGACAAAGCACTAATAAAACTTTAATAGAATTAAATTACTTTTCTTTAAAGAACATATTTCACATCGTTGTCCGGATGCTAAGTCGTGTCTAACTCTTTATAACCCAGTGGACTGGAGCCCACCAGGCTCTTCTATCCATGGGATTTCTCAGGCAAGAATACTAGAGTGGGTTGCCATTTCATTCTCCAGGATCAAACCAACATCTCCTGCATTGGCAGGTGAGTTCTTTACCACCTAGCCAGCAGGAAAGCCCAAACCATGTAATTAGAGGTTTGGAATTTTTAACCCCACCCTCTTCCTTCTGGGGAGGAAAGAAGGGCTGGAGATTGAGTTGATCATCAATGGCCAGTGATGTAATCAACTGTGCATGTAAAATAGAACCTCCATAAAAAGCCTAAGCTACAGGATTTGGAGACCTTCTTAGCCAGTGAACACCCTGAAGTGCAGGGAGGGTGGCATACACAGAGAGAACATGGAACCTCCAGGGACCACTTCACCATCCTTTGCCCATTGTTTCCAGTAGGGGGTTCCTGAGTTGTATTCTTTATGATAAATGGATAATGAGAAGTCAAACACTTTCCTAGGTTCTGTGAGCTGTTCTAGAAAATTACCAAACTTCAGGAGGGAACCCCCCAACTTTATAGCCACTTGGCCAGAAGTACAGGTGACCTGGACTTGTGATTGGAGTTTGAAGGTGGGGGCAGTCTTCTGGGATGGAGCCCTTAACCTATAGAGTCTGCACTAGCTCTGGATAGTTAGTGCCAGAATTAAATTAAACTGTGTAACAATCAGTTGCTGTCTGCAGCGAATTGTTTGGTGTGAAAAACCCACACATTTGATGACAAAAGTGCTATAGGTAGAAAAAAAAAAGAAAAAATATCTGTGAAAGATGACATCAAAAGAAAGAGGAAAAGCCACTGCCCAGGAGAAAATACTTGCAAAAGACATACCTAATAAAGAACTGTTATCCAAAATACACAAAGTAATCTTAAAATTCAACAATATCATAATAACAAATTATTCCTTAAAATAGTTTAAATAAAATAAACTTTAAAGTATAAATAAACTATTTTTTAAATGAGCAAAGGACCTTAACACTTCGCCAAAGATATGTGTGTGCATGTGCTAAGTTGCTTCAACTTAGCATGTCCAACTCTGTGTTACCCTATGGATTATAGGCCACCAGATTCCTCTGTCCATGAGATTCTCCAGGCAAGAATACTGGAGTGGGTTGCCATGTCCTCCTCCAGGGGATCTTCCTGACCCAGGAATTGAACCAATGTCTCTTACATCTCCTGCATTGGCAGGCAGGTTCTTTACCACTAGAGCCACCTGGGAAGCCCTTGCCAAAGACATCTGCTAGCAAATAATCATATGAAAAGATGTTCCAACATCATATGTCATTGTCTTAGTTGCTCAGTCAAGTCTGACTCTTCACAACCCATGGACTGTGCTCACTAGGCTCTTCTGTCCATGGGATTTCCCAGGCAAGAATACTTGAGTGGTTTGCCATTCCCTTCTCCAGAGAATCTTCCTGGTCCAGGGATTGAACCCAAGTCTCCTGCACTGCAGGCAGATTCTTTACTGTCTAAGCCACCAAGGAAGCCTTCATATGACATTCAGTTCAGTTCAGTCGCTCGATCGTGTCCGACTCTTTGCGACCCCATGTATCACAGCACGCCAGGCCTCCCTGTCCATCACCAACTCCCGGAGTTTACTCAAACTCATGCCCATCGAGTCGGTGATACCATCCAGCCATCTCATCCTCTGGCATCCCCTTCTCCTCCTGGCCTCAATCCCTCCCAGCATCAGGGTCTTTTCCAATGAGTCAACTCTTCTCATGAGGTGGCCAAAGTATTGGAGTTTCAGCTTCAGCATCAGTCCTTCCAATGAACACTCAGGACTGATCTCCTTTAGGATGGACTGGTTGGATCTCCTTGCAGTCCAAGGGACCCTCCAGAGTCTTCTCCAACACCGCACTTCAAAAGCATCAATTTTTTGGTGCTCAGCTTTCTTCACAGTCCAACACTCACATCCATACGTGACCACTGGAAAAACTATAGCCTTGACTAGATGGACCTTTGTTGGCAAAGTAGGTAACGCAAATCAAAACAACAATGAGATACCACTACATACCTGTTGGAACGCCCAAAATCTAGAATACTGGTAACACCAAGTGCTGATGAGTATGTGAAGCAATAGGAACTTTCATTCATTGGTGATGGGAATACAAAGTGGTATAGCCACTTTGGAAGACAGTTTGACAATTTCTTACAAAACTAAACATGCTCTTATCATAAGATTCAAAAATTGTACTTCTTGGTATTTGTCCAAATGAGTTGAAAACTTATGTCTACACAAAAATCTGCACATGGATGTTTATAGAAGCTTTATTCATAATTACCAAAACTTGGCAGCAACCAAGATGTCCTTCAATAGGTGAATGGATAAATAAACTGTGGTACATCCAGATAATGAAATATTATTCAGTGCTAAAAAGAAATGAGATATCAAGCCATGAGAGACATGAAGGAAACTTAAAGGTACATTCCTACATAGAAGAAGCCATACCTAATATATGATACATACATACTATATGATTCTAACTATATGACATTCCAAAGAAGGCAAAACTCAGGAAACAGTAAAATGATTAGTAGTTGCTGAAGAAAAAGAGGTAAGAATGAATAGGCAGAGCACACAGGACTTTTAGGACAGTGAAACTGTTCCGTTTGATACTATATGTGGTACATGTCATTATACACTGATTAAAATCCACAGAATGTACAACACCAAGGGCACACCCTAATGTAAATTATGGACTTTGGGTGATATTGATGTATCAATGTGGATCCATCAATTGTGAAAAGTACACTACTGTTCAGGATGTTATTAACAATCAGCGGGGAAACTAGTGGGACAGGGAGTATATGAGAACTTTGTGCTTTCTGCTCAATATTGCTATACACCTAAAACTTCTCTAAAAAAAAAAGTCTATTTAAATGAGAAAAATTAATAATAAATGAGTTGTACAAGGCTGGTGGTACTGTCTAATGTCAAAGCCTGTGAAACTAGGACTTCCCTGTTGGTCCAGTGATTAAGAATCTGCCTTGCAGTGCAGGAGACATGGGTTTGATCCCTGGTTGGAGAACTAAGATCCCACTTACCATGGAGAAACCTAAGCCCACGTGCTGCAACTAGAGAATCCCTGTGCTGCAATGAAAGATCCCACACACAGCCAAATGAATGAATAAGTAAATTTTTAAAAACCTATGGAACTGTGAATTGTGTTAAAACCACATAGCAAAGACAAAAATGGTTAAAATTCAGAGGCCACATAATCACATAGTGACAGGCATAGGAAAAATTCAAAACGGAGTACATTTGATATGGATTCATCTTTAGTGAAGTAAAATGGGGGAAACAGTTTGACTGTTTTGAAATTAGCCTTCCTCCATAATTTAAAGAGACATCCCTGGCGATTCAGACAATAAAAAAACTGCAATGTGAGAGACCCGGGTTTGATCCCTGGGTTGGGAAGATTCCCTGGAGAAAAGAATGGCAACCCATTCCAGTATTCTTGCCTGGAGAATTCCATGGACAGAGGAGCCTGGCAGGTACAGTCCATGGTGTCAATATAGAGTCAGACACAACAAAGTGATTCAGTTCAGTCACTCAGTCATGTCCAACTCTTTGTGCCCCATGAATCGCAGCACGCCAGGCCTCCCTATCCATCACAAACTCCAGGAGTTTACTCAAACTCATGCCCATCGAGTCAGTGATGCCATCCAGCCATCTCATCCTCTGGCATCCCCTTCTCCTTCTGCCCCTAATCCCTCCCAGCATCAGGATCTTTTCCAATGAGTCAACTCTTCTCATGAGGTGGCCAAAGTATTGGAGTTTCAGCTTCAGCATCAGTCCTTCCAATGAACACCCAGAACTTATCTCCTTCAGGATGGACTGGTTGGATCTCCTTGCCATCCAAGGGACTCTCAAGTCTTCTCCAACACGACAGTTAAAAAACATCAATTTTTCGGTGCTCAGCTTTCTTCACAGTCCAACTCTCACATCCATACATGACCACTGGAAAAACCATAACCTTGACCAGACAGACCTTTGTTGGCAAATAATGTCTCTGCTTTTTAATATGCTGTCTAGGTTGGTCATAACTTTCCTTCCAAGGAGTAAGCGTCTTTTAATTTCATGGCTGCAGTCACCATCTGCAGTGATTTTGGAGCCCAAAAAAATAAAGTCTGACACTGTTTCTACTCTCTCCCCATCTATATCCCATGAGGTGATGGGACCAGATGCCATGAAGTGATTAAAGTAGATAAAATTGAAAAGGGAAAAGGTATGAGATAGAAGTAAATAATTAGAAAAGTAAATATTAGAAAAGAGAAAAGGAAGATCTCACCTTATAAGAAATGGGTAAGTCTGTTCACTATTTATGGAATAATAAGAAAGATGCCCCACCACGGCAAAGAAATGACCTCATAGAATGGAAGTTCCTTGAGAAGAGGGACACTTTTTCATTTACTGTTGTATCACTAGTGCCTAGAATACTGGCTGCTGCTGTTGCTGCTGCTAAGTCACTTCAGTCATGTCCAACTCTGTGCAACCCCATAGACGGCAGCCCACCAGGCTCCTCTGTCCCTGGGATTCTCCAGGCAAGAACACTAGAGTGGGTTGCCATTTCCTTCTCCAATGCATGCATGCATGCTAAGTCGCTTCAGTTGTGTCCAACTCTGTGACCCCATGAACAGCAGCCCACCAGGCTCCTCTGGCCACAAAATTTTCCAGGCAAGAATACTGGAGTGGGTTGCCATTTCCTTCTCCAAGAACAGTGGCTAGCACCCAATAAATGTTTGTTAAATAAATAATTTAATAAATCAAAAAGCTAAAGTTGAGTAGATATATTGTGAGATAGAAACAAGGTGGTACAAAGATAATCACCAGTGCCCCCAGCAAAGAAAAAAAAAAAATGTGTATGATTTATGGTTCAATAATTGTAAAAAAGAATTCCAATTTTCAGTAATTTAACCAAAGAAGTTTTCTCGTTGCTATCACAATCTGATGACAAAGATTGTGGAGACAATTCTGCTCCACATAGCTATTCAAGGAATCAATATTTTTTTACTCATCACTTTGAGAGCCTCAGAGTCTCCATTAAGTCCTCTGTATCCATCTGGCGACAACAGAAAAGCAAATACATGGAAGATCAATGTAGGTTTATTAAGGGGTCAGGGTTTGAAGAGACATCTATCATTTCTGGCCACTTCTTTGTTGGCCAGGACTCAGTCAGAGTTCCCATGAAACTGCAAGAGTTACTGAAAAATGTACTGTAGCTACAATCAACTAGGTAAGCAGCATGCTGGAGCATCATGAAGGCAATTGCAGATACAAGAAAGATTAATACTTGTTTTCTTGGTCAATGTCTGGCTGTCAAGAAAGAGACAGAGAAAAACCAAAGTCAATAATTCACTCAGGATAAAGACTTTTGTTTGAGATTCTCCTTGCATTAATTTGGGATCCCAAAGAGATATACCTTTAGGGAAAGAAAATCAGATCTAGCTAAACCTGCCTGCTGGGAATGGTAGAAAGAGCTACCTAGATAATCAGATCAGAAGGGGATCAAAGAAGCTCTCTCTGGTATGTCTTAGCTGTAGACAAGACTTATCTGCACTTACATTTAGGTCTTTAATCCATTTTGAGTTTATCTTTGTGTATAATATTGGGAAGTTTTCTAATTTCATTCTTTTACACTTAGTTGTCCAGTTTTCCCAGCACCTCTTATTGAAGAGGCTATCTTTGCCCCATTGTATATTCTTGCCTCCTTTGTCAAAAATAAGTTACCCATAGGTGCATGGGTTTATCTCTGGGCTTTCTATCTTGTTCCAATGGTCTATATTTCTGTTTTTGTGCCAGTACCATACTCTCTTAATGACTGTAGCTTTGTAGCATAGTCTGAAGTCAAGAATGTTGATTTCTCCAGTTAGAGGGGTGGGATGGGGAGGGAGGTGGGACGGAGGTTCAAGAGGGAGGGGATGTATGTATACCTACGGCTGATTCATGTTAATGTTTGGCAGAAACAAACACAATACTGTAAAGCAATTATCTTTCAATTAAAAATAAATAAATTTTTTTTAAAAAGACTTATCTGCAGTCAGGTTCTTCAAGAAGACACTGAGCCAAGGATTCCATGAAGCTGATTTGTTAAGAAATTACTCTCAGGAAAAAACTGATGACTGAGAGGTAGGATAGAGAAAAGAAAGAAGCCAACCTAGGGTAAGAAAATTCAGGTGAGTCCCAGCTTCAGCCTGATTTGTAGGGAGTTCTAAAGTATAAATTGCATAGCACAGATTTTCTCATCTCCAGGCAAGGGAGCTTGGCTTTTGTACTCCTGCAGCAATTATTCATTGGCTATAGGCTTTTTTGAGGGGATTTAAACCAGTTATGTCTGGGCATATGTGCATGCTAAGTTGCTTCAGTTGTGTCCAACTCTTTGCAACTCCATGAACTGTAGCCTGCCAGGCTCCTCTGTCCATGGAATTCTCCAGGCAAGAATACTGGAGTGGGTTGCCATGCCCTCCTCCAAGGGATCTTCCCAACTCAGGGACAGAACTCGCATCTCAAACATCTCCTTCATTGACAGGTGGGTTCTTTACCACTAGCGCCACCTGCAAAGCCCAGTTATTTCTGTACCAATCAGTTGTTAGTTATGGGCAACCCTGAGGGTATGAACTCCCAGAAAATTCCTGCTAGCTCAGTGGGCATGGTGGATCCAATAGTCCAAGATCCAATGGCAATCCTCTGAATAATGTCTCAGGTACTAGCTATTAGCAGAAAAGCATAACAACACTGGGGGATAAACACACAGAACCAGTGATAGGGATTGGAAGGAGTTAAGTGAGACACTAACAGTATTTCCTATAGACCCTCATGCACAATTGGACTCCAACTCTCCCATTTTCTGGGTGAGTCAGAAACCCTCAGAACGCTCAGAAATCCTTGAATTTGGTGGTCCCAAAGAGTAGAGTACCTAGGTCCCTGGAAGTAGCTAGCATAAGGCTTCTCTAGAGGAGGGCACACCTATTCTACATAGTAGGGAAATCCCACAAATAAGTTTTGAAAAGCAATGTCCAGCAATCAATCAGAAATTACCAGGCATATAAGAATATAAGACAATACACATAAAAACTAAGAGAACTCACAGAGAACAGAAATAGATACATACAAACTTCAAATTTTGCAACTAATAGACACAATTTGCTAAGATTCTTACTACAGTTATTTATTATGCTTAAATATATAAATGACAATTTTGAACATATCTGAAAGAAACAGAAGACTATAAAAATATCACAAGTGATCTAGAAAAAATGAAATAGGGCTTCTAGATATAAAAATATAATAGCCAAAATTGTAAACTCAGAAGAAAAAAGGGGGAAGGGACAGAGGTAATTTGTAAAGAGAAAATGGCTAGGAATTTTAAGAACTGATTCAAGAGTTTAATCCAGGAATCTCAAGCAAGATAAATGAAAGGAAATTCACTCCTTAGAAAAATCATAGAAAATTTGAAGAAAACAAATATATATAAAATCTTAAATGTGACAAGTGAAAATGAAAAGTTGACCTTCAAAAGAGAGACACTGAGACCAACAATTGACTTCTGAGTACAAGAATGAAAACTAAAAGATAACTGAGAATGTCTTTTCAAATTCCTGAAGGGGAAAAAAAAACTGCAACCTCAAATTGTCTATCCAACAAAAATATCTTTTAAGAGAGAAGAGAAAGACATCTCAGAAAACATAGAAAAATTTCATCAGCAGTAGACCCTCACTGAAAAACATGTTAAAGATGTGCTGTGAGCAGTAATCCCAGATTAAAGGTCTGAGACACAAGAAAGTATGAAATGGAATTGAGTGGAACTACTGGGAAGTGTAGTAAACATTGATGCCATGAAGCAGTAAAAATGCCTATAGAGTTAAAAATTTTAAAGGCATTATTACCAGATAGTAATAATGTATAAGCCAAAAGTATGATGACTGGAGAGTTCCCTAGTGGTTTAGTGGTTAGGATTTGTTGTGTTCACTGTGGAGGCCTGGATTCAATCCAGGTCAGAAAACTGAGATCCCACAAGACACACAATGTAGAAGGGGGGGAAGATATGATAAGCAGAATTTTAGAATGTTAAGGCACTATTTGAAAGATGGAGAAAATTTTTAACTCTTTCAAGATTTAAGTACTCATTCCATAATTTCTGGGGAAACTTCTAAAAGAATAAAAACAGAGTATATAATATCCTTCCTGCCAATGAGGGGAAGTGGAATAACAAAATAGTTAAAATTTAGAAAAAAAAAAAAAGAAACAAACATGAAATTGATACAGAAAACATATAGCATAAATGTTCCAATATATCAGTAATTTTGGTGAATATAAATCGACAAAGTTTAAACTAAAGAAAAATGATTAGAAAATATATAAAATCCAACTATATACTTTTTATAAAAACAAAATAAAAGAATACAGAAAACAAAAGTAAAAGACCGTATGAAAATATTAACAAACAGAAATATGATATAGCTGTATTAATATCAGACAAAATAGAATTTAAGGCAAAAATCATTCCTAGAGATAAGGACAATCTCTTCAAAACAATGACAAGGTTCAATTCATTTAAAAAAATGATTTTCACTTTATATGCATTTGTAAGGTGACCTAAAGTATAGAATATGAAATTTAACAGGTAGAAAAGTCAATATCCACAAATTGTGAAGATTTCAATACTCCTCTTTCAGTGTTTGATGGAACATGCTGATCTATAAAGCAACTTTCAAGATATTTCTGAAAACTGAGGTCAGAATATATTCTCTAATCCAATGCAATTAAACAAGAAACAATATTAAAGCATTCTTAAATTCTGAAGTGTTTGAAAAGTAAAGTATATTGATCACCACAGATAACAGAGGCACTCTCCATCCCCCTTTTGATGTCTATGTCAGAAGCTTTCTCTGTCTCTTTTTATACTTTAATACAACTCTGCTATACAAAAGCTCTTGAGTGATCAAGCCTGGTCTCTCTGGTCCTGAAGCTAAATCTTCTTCAGAGATCATGAATCTGACATCACTCACTGTAAGCTGTCATCTTGGGGTCTCATCCAGGATCTTCAGGAGAAGAACTGGAGGGGCACTGAAGCAGCTATGAGGACACACCCGATTTCCAAGGGCAGAGAAGCCCCAGCAAGGTGGTAGGAGGGGTGAAATCACCTTTAGAATCAAACCCCATACCCACCAGAGATGCTCAGAGGGCTCAAACATACCTTGTGTGCCCCAGGACTCAGAGACCCCTCAGAGACTGAGACAGAACAGTGTTTGAGTGTCTCCTGAGGAGGCACAGGTCAGCAGTGGACTGCCGCAGGGGCAGGCGCTCTGGGTGCAGCAGATCTGGGTGTGGCATAAGCCCTCCTGCAGGAGGTCACCATTAACCTCAGGTCAGTTTTCATTCCAATCCCAAAGAAAGGCAATCCCAAAGAATGCCCAAACTTCCACACAATTGCACTCATCTCACACGCTAGCAAAGTAATGCTCAAAATTCTCCAAGCCAGGCTTCAGCAATACATGAACTGCGAAATTCCAGATGCTCAAGCTGGTTTTAGAAAAGGCAGCGGAACCAGAGATCAAATTGCCAACATCCACTGGATCATTGAAAAACCAAGAGAGTTCCAGAAAAACACCTACTCCTGCTTTATTGACTATGCCAAAGCCTTGACTGTGTGGATCGCAACAAACTGTGGAAAATTCTTCAAGAAATGGGAATACCAGACCACCTTACCTGCCTCCTGAGAAGTCTATATGCAGGTCAAGAAGCAACAGTTAGAACTGGACATTGAGCAGTAGACTGGTAAGTCAAGGCTGTATATTGTCACCCTGCTTATTTAACTTATATGCAGAGTACGTCATGAGAAATGCTGGATTGGATGAAGCACAAACTGGAATCAAGATTAACAGGAGAAATATCAATAACTTCAGATATGCAGATGACACCACACTTATGGCAGAAAGCGAAGAAGAACTAAAGAGCCTCTTGATGAAAGTGAAAGAGGAGAGTGAAAAAACTGGCTTAAAGCTCAACATTCAGAAAACTAAGATCATGGCATCTGGTCCCATGACTTCATGGCAAATAGATGGGAAACAGTGGAAACAGTGACAGACTTTATTTTTCTGGGCTCCAAAATCACTGCAGATGGTGAGTGCAGCCATGAAATTAAAAGATGCTTGCTCCTTGGAAGAAAAGTTATGACCAATCTAGACAGCATATTAAAAAGCAGAGACGTTACTTTGCCAACAAAGGTCCATCTAGTCACAGCTATGGTTTTTCCAGTAGTCGTGTATGGATGTGATAGTTGGACTATAAAGAAAGCGAAGTGCTGAAGAATTGATGCTTTTGAACTGTGGTGTTGGAGAAGACTCTTGAGAGTCCCTTGGATGGCAAGGAGATCCAACCTGTCCATCCTAAAGGAAATCAGTCTTGAATATTCATTGGAAGGACTGATGCTGAAGCTGAAACTCCAACATTTAGCCATCTGATGCAAAGAACTGACTCATTTGAAAAGACCTGATGCTGGGAAAGATTGAAGGTGGGAGGAGAAGGGGATGACAGAGGATGAGATGGTTGGATAGCATCACCGACTCGATGGACATAAGTTTGAGTAAGCTCTGGGAGTTGGTGATGGACAGGAAGGCCTGGCATGCTGCAGCCCATGCCAGGGACTCTTTGCAGGGTCACAAAGAGTTGGACATGACTGAGCAACTGAGCTGAACTGAACTGAACAGATAACAGAAGAATTAATAATGGAAATTTGAAAACAGAGCTAAATGACGGTGAAAATACTATAACACTGAAACGTATAGCAAGTATTAGCATTAAAATACATTTATTAGTAAAGAAAAAGATTAATCAGTTAAGCATCATCTCAAAAAATTAGGGAAAGAAGGGTAGAAAAGGAATAACAAAAATCAGCGAAACCTAAAACAAACAAAAAAGAGAAAGGAAAAACAGTCAAAATTGATCCTCTAGAATAAGAGATAACACAGACAACTAACAGCAGGAATGGAAAGGAAATCAGTTCAGATGCTGAAGATGTCAAACAGGTAAGAAAAATTTATGAACAACTTCATGTCTATTAATTTGAAAAAGTAAATGAAATGAACATGGTGGCACACCTGGCATGTTTGCTACGCAGAAAAGAGCGTTTTTAACACCCTTAACTTCTGTTCAACAATATTGTTTTCAAAACTACAGATGTAATCAAACAAATAATAATAATAATGGCCAGGAAAAAAAAACAGAGACAGTAAAATTTTCTTTTATTGAACTCCATATGCTAATGTACACACACAGACTCATACCAAGAAAATTGTTTTAATAAAATAAATATTACCATAAAAGATGAAGAAAGTAATGGAGTAGACTTTTTCTTCTTTTCTGGCCACATCATGCACCTTGAGGAATAGTTCACTGACCAAAGATCAAACCCGTGTCCCTGCAATGCAAGCATGGAGTCCTAACCTCTGGACTTAACCAGGGAAGTCCCTAGAGTGATACTTTTTCATTGCCTCAGTGTATTTTTAAAGGGAAAATACTTATACTTACATACTGATCCATCACAGTAATAAACACAAACAATATAATTTTTATTTTTGAGCCTGTCTTCCAAATGTTTGTCAATGACTTCATCAAAATTTATCTTGTTGACATATTCAGGTCCATGGGCAGTCAACCCAGATTTGCCAATTTCTCTTAACTTAGAGTTAAGCAGAAGATACTTTTTATTAATTTTAATTTTGAAAACTACATTTCATATGAAGAAACTGACACACAGTTAGGAAAAGCCTTAAACACAATAAGCATGGTCAAAATTCATAAAAATATCACTTCACAATAAAGTCCAGAAACAGCAATACTGTTTATGCCTTTGTTCTTGGGAACCATTCTAGCTGCTTTCAAATATCTGTAAAGAGGTTTATCAAATTCAAGTGGTCACAGAATGACAGAATTTATGTAACCCCAGTTCCTTTTTTTTGTCTTTCCAGTCACTGCACTATGATTGTTAGTTATTTAGATCCAGGAACATGTAGTATACCAACCACACGGGTTGGAGAAACAACCTACACGCAAAGCAGACACTCTCAAATGATTCCCAGCTGTTACAACCCAACTCTCAAAACGAAAGTGTGTAGCTGGGTGCAAGTGTGTTAAGAGCCAACCCTCTCATTGAGAATTCTCCAAATTAACATCCAGATAGAAAATAGTGATTTTTAAAGAAGAAGTTTTGTAAAAGTGCCAGTTTGAAACTCATATATATATATTATTAAAATGCAACAGAAATCTCAGCTAATTTTTTTACTAACAACCAACAAAAGATTGAGAGGGGGGTTGGAGTAGCTGACAGTTTCACTGATTTCATGATCATCTTAAAATTCTCTGCAGAGAATTGTAGAGAATGTATGTAACTCTCCTTTATCGCATACATCTAGGGTGCCTGCTCCCAATCATCCTGATCTTGGTACTTAATGGACAAATTCCTAGAAAACTAAAACTTATCAAATCTCTCGGTCATATATGAATGAACACACATACATGAATATTCATAGTAGTGTTGTTGATAGTCGCCCAGCATATAGTATAGTCATATGGTAGAATACTACATATCCAAATCCTGTTTCTTTTCTTTCTAGCACCTAACACAATTTGTTACAGTATCAGTCTTCATTGCTTGTTATTTAGTCACTCAGTCAAGTCCAACTCTCTTGCAACTGCATAGACTGCCAGGTTTCTCCGTCCATGGAATCTTCCAGGCAAGAATACTGAAATGGGTTGCTAGTTCTTTCTCCAACTGATTGCTTGCTTTTGCTTATTTCCCACTTTCCCTCACACATTGGTAAACTCCAAAAAGGCAAGCAACAAGTCCCAGTTTTCATGTAGCACCCAACCTGGTGCCTGTGACACCATCACCACTCACAAGTCATTTCATGATTAAATGAATGATGAATAGTTACAGTTGAGCTCTCTTTGTCTAGACATCATTCTGTCACTTTCAGGTGACTTTGTTGCAATATACTATGTATTCATCTTTTTGTTTCATCCTCAGAAAAAAAAAAATTTTCTCAATTCCAAAATCCTAGAGGACACTCACTCAAATACAGATAACATAGGCAATGATGGATGTGGAATTAATTTACTCTGAGGACATTGGACATCTAACATGGTTCAGAATATTACAAAAATTATTAGTATTTATTGAGTGCTTACTATTTGTAGGTGCAACCCTAAGAGTCTCAATACTCACAGCCACCATATGAGGTAGATGCTAGTATTATTACTATTCTGCAGATGGGGAAACTGAGGCACAAAGCAGCTTTTCAAAACTCATGCAACTGGGTAACTGGTGGGGCTGGATTCAGATCCAACAGACCACACAGTGCTATGCGGCATCAAACACTCAGGGTTGTAACTAAGAGTATTAATTGCAACTCACAGTGCAAATTGGTTGGCAGGTTGAACAGCATGGCAAGGGTTGTGTGGTGAAGAGAAGATTGAGCTGCTGATGAGCACCACATGGGGCCTGTGAAGCCCAGCTTCAGAAAGCCAGTGCCCACATGGGCTTCCAATAAAGAACCCTTCAGATACCAAATTTTTCCTATGCTGGGTAATCACAGGATTTACCTGGAGGAGCCAGGATTGCATCTCTTGTGATCCTGGCTGGGGGCTCAGAGTGCCTGTTGCTACTGGAGTCATTTATAATTAGAGGATTAAACCTGCTCACATTTGGACTGACTGCAGGCATCCTTGACAAGCATCAGTCTTACTGATGGGTACGGATGTCTGCATGGTTTGTGGCTCCATGTACAGATGGCTAGAGCTTCAGAAAAATAAACTGCAGAAACCTTTCAAGTTTTCACCTCTGCCTGCTCAGACTTTTACTCCCTTTTTTGAACATTTTATGCACTGGAGGTATATGACAACCCTTTCTTCCTCAGCCACCCCCACAGACTAGCTGCAGAGCAACATCTGTACAGCTCAGTTGCACTGCCCCAGGTGACATGCCGTGGGACATGGTCATTCACATCCTAAGTTTTTTGGCACAAGAAAAGCATCAGGGATCTCTTCCAAAGCTGCCCTTCCTCTCACTGACTCCTGAGCTGAGGCTGGTGGTCTGCATTCTGCCTTCAGGCTGTAAGCCCCTCCGCTAGGTCCCCAAAAGTACTTATCCTCAGCTCCCAGTCATTCTGACTTCCCTGCTGGGAAGCTATTGGAATATTATCAAATCACAACATGTTTATCACCAAAACATCAGACAAAATTAAAGTCCCCAATCATTTTACCCATACCCACGAGATGACCAGTGTTATTAGCATGGTACCTATATTCACAAAACCCTTCAAAGCATCTAAAATAGATAGGTAGCAGATAGATAGATACATGTCAACAAATTGTAAGAAATTGTTTCTACTATTATTATTTTTTTTTCTACTATTATTATTATCTAATTTGCTTAATAATATGTTATGGACATTTGTCTGCATCGGGAATCTTTGAAAGACTGATTTACCTTATCCCATTAATGGTTACATAGTATTTCACAGTCCAAGAGCAAACCCATTTCAGGGAAGAGAATCATCACCCTTTTAGATAAAAACTAGCTTTCTTCCCTGACATCTCCCCAAATTCAAACGTTTACCAACTTCTGGTGAATTCGTTTCTTAAATTCGCTCAAGTGCAGCCCTCTTCTCATCTCTACCATCACCACTTGAGTCTAAGTTACCATTTTCTTTCACCTAAACTTCTGCAATTCTCTCTCAGTAGGTCCCTTTTCAAATTATAAATCTGATCACGTCATCAACCCCCAGCCCCTCTTGCTTTAAAAGCATTGTAATAGCTTCTTTTGCTCTTGAGATATGGACAAGATACCATAGCATGGCCCAGGGGCCCTCATGAGGAGACCCCTGCTGAGGCAAAAGTTCATGCACATGTAAAATTTTGCTAGTCATCATCTGCACTTCAAAAAGGTAAGCGAGGGTACATCACCACCAATGGTATCTGAAAGTATGAGTGAGAAAAAGAAATGGTTTTTTAAAACACCTCTCCTCTACCTTCCCACCACCATCCTACACCAAAAAAAAAAAAACCCTCCCAGGGCCTAAATATTGATTTAGCTAGCATGATGTCTTTACATCCATAAAATAAAAATGACTTGAGGCAATGTCAAATTAATAGAGAAAATGCTGCAGTACTTCAGCTCTGCCAGCGGTGTTACCTCACAAAGGCTCAGTTGGGAGGTAATTACAAACCATGGAATCCAGGACCTCCTGTAGACGTGAAGGAGGGAAAGTCGGCTTGGCTACTGAGCATTTCCAATTTCAGTATTTCTCAGACAGACAGCTGGAGGCTGCCATCTGGTTTGTGAAGGGAGGTCTCTGGATGGTTCTTTCTTCAATCTGGAAAGGTATTTGCTGTTCACTTCCTGTTCTCTGGAAACTGTTCTCTGGATCACTCTGAGGCCACACTTTCCCCACACATTTTCTCCAGGGTTAATTCTTAACCAATGCTCAGCAAATTGTGAGGGCTCTAATCTAAGAGTAGAGTCACACTTGGAATCTATGTTTATTCTGGATTCTGGTTTAACCCCAACGTGGTATTGCCTAATTATTCACATTTTTTATGCAAGCCACAGAAAACAGCAACAGCTTAAAATGTTCCCCAACCTAGCTGCCATATTTCATTCATTCATTCCTTCATGAGTTTGATAAAGAACAGTGGGATGCATATCATGTGCCAGACACTGAGTAAAGGGCCAAAAAAAATAACAAATGAAAAGATAGAATCAAATTCTTTCCCCTGAGGGCTGCAGCCTAGAAATATAATGTATGAGGTGAATAGGATCCCAAGACGATGCACTGTCAAACCCAAATCTATGTGCCCAATGCACAGTAAGGGCAAACAAACCAAAACGTAGGAATCTGGAGCAGAGAAAGGTTTATGGCAAGGGCCAAGCAAGGTTCAAACTACCATACCATTGTGCTCATTTAACATGCTAGCAAGGTAATTCACAAAATCCTTCAAGCTAGGCTTCAACACATGAACTGAGAACTTCCAGATGTACAAGCTGGATTTAGAAAAGACAGAGGAACCAGAGATTAAAATGTCAACATCCATTGGATCATAGAAAAAGCAAGCAAACTCCAGAAAAAAACATCTACTTCTGCTTCTTTGACTATGCTAAAGCATTTATATGTATCACAACAAACTGTGGAAAAGTCTTAAAGAGATGGGAATACCAGACTACCTTACCTGCCACCTGAGAAACATGTATGTAGATCAAGAAGCAACAGTTAGAACTGGACATGGAATAATGGACTGGTTCAAAATTGGGAAAGGAATATGTCAAGGCTGTATATTGTCACCGTGCTTATTTAACTTCTATGCAGAGTACATCATGCAAAATGCCACTCCGGATGAATCACAAGCTGGAATTATATATCAAATATCATGCAGATGATAACATCCTAATGACAGAAAGTGAAACGGAATTAAACAGCCTCTTGATGAAGGTGGAGAGTGAAAAAGCTGGCTTAAAACTCAACATTCAAAAAATGAAGATCATGGCATCCAGTTCCATCACTTCATGGCAAATAGATGGGAAAACAATGGAAACAGTGAGAGACTTTATTTTCTTGGGCTCCAAAATCACTGTGGACAGTGAATGCAGCCATGAAATTCAAAAATGCTTGCTCCTTGGAAGAAAAGCTATGACAAACTCAGACAGCATATTAAAAAGCAGAGATATCACTTTGCTGACAAAGCAAGGTCTTTCCAGTAGTCATGTCTGGATGTGAGAGTTGGACCATAAGGAAGGTTGGAGAAGATTCTTGAGAGTCCCTTGGGCAGGAAGGAGATTAATCCTAATTTGATCAATCAATCAAACCAGTCAATCCTAAAGGAAATCAACCCTGAATATCCATTGGAAGGACTGATGCTGAAGCTGAAGCGCCAATATTTTGGCTACCTGATGTGAAGAACCAACTCACTGGAAAAGACCCTGATGCTGGAAAGGATTGAAGGCAGGAGGAGAAGGGGATGACAGAGGATGAGATGGCTGGATGGCATCCTCAGCTCACTGGACATGAGTTTGAGCAAATTCCAAGAGATGATGAAGGACGGGGAAGCCGTCCATGGGGTCACAAACAGTCAGACACAACTTATAGGCTGAACAACAACAAGCAAGGAGAACAGGTGACTTGGGCTCAAAAAGCCCAAACTTGTTGATGGTTCAGGGGAAAGAGTTTTTACAGGCAAAATTTGAGGAGAGGGCTGCTGTATATTTGACCTTCCTCTGATTGGTTGGTGATGAAATAACAGAGTAGTGTTATAGGAATCACAATCGTCAGCCAACCAGTCTGGGGTCCACATTCTTGTGCTCAGCCTGAAGTTACCATCTTCCACCTGGATGGGGGCCTTGGTTACCACACAAGAACTCAGAGATATATATCAGACCGTTATCTATATCCTTTGAGAAGGAACTAGGACCCTGACCCATGGCTGCACTGTGGTTTGTAAACTGCCTTTCCATTGTTTCTGAATCCCCTCATTCCTCTAATCAGTAGCTGTTTGAATCTGCTCTTTGGAACTCAGGAAATGTCTAGGAGTCTGAAACCTTTTTCCTGAAAACAAGAAATGAGGGAGACAGAAACTCTTTTATACCTGTTTTGTACAAATGGGTCATTTCTGACTTTTATTCAAGACCCCATTTCTGTCCTCAACATTTAATTTCAGTTCTCACCCTGAGTTACCCACAGAGTCTAACCTGTGCCTTCCCAGAAATAACCTTCTCAAGCATGATGGAATCTTCTCGTTTTATTACTTTTTTATTTCAGGACCTTCAGACTGTTTTGCTTGTCCACTTTTAAAAAGAAATCTTCCTCATCCCTGTGGTAAATTAAATTATTGACCCAATTCTTCACTCCTCTTTGCATTCATCCTCTTAGTCCAGGGACTTTGTAGTTCCTCCCACTGGAGGACCTTGACCTTGAACTCAGTTATTACTGAGTCCAAGTTCACTCTGCTTGCCACAAGAAAAGTCAATAAATTGGGATACAAGGTGTTGAGGCAAGGAATCACAGCTTTATTCGGAAAGCCAGCAGACATAGAAAATGGTGGACTAGCATTCCAAAAAAAAAAAACATCTTATCAGAGTCTGGATGCCAATCTCTTTTATAGAACAGAGAGGGGGGAAGTGGGGAAGTAAAGTTAAAAAGTCATAAGTTTTGCCTGGCTTGGCCAGCATCAGGGAGAGGATATGTTCATTTCTTCTTTTCTGCAGTCATTCACAGGTGGGCAGGGTCAAGTTGCCTCCCTGTGAGCTGCACAAAGGAACTTTAGTTTCACGTGCAGGCAGAGAGGCAGTGTTCCCTGAAATAGACTATTATGTATGATTATAACAACAAAAGCAAAAGATTAAAGTCAAAGAAACAGATCCAACATGAAGTCAGATTTTGCTTTTCCCTGTTGCACAGCCATATGATTTGCTTTGGCCACTGGATGTTAGCAAATGTGACACAAGCAAAAACACATTTACTTTCTTGCATGGGTACGCTCTCTTGCACTCCTACAATTACCATGAAAAGAACATAATCTAGTCAGTCCACTGATACAAAGAAGATGATACCTGAAGGAAACCTCAACCCAACCTGCAACCTAGAGTAAGTCTCAGGAGAGCTCAGCCTAGAACGGCTGAACCTCAGCCTATTCATAGGTGTGTGAATGAGGACAAGCAGTTGTTGTTTGAAGACACTGATTTGTTCCACAGCAACAGGTTATTGGTCTCCTGCAACTTATGTAAACATCCCTAAGTCCCTCTCCGCTATAATTCGGTTAGGCCTCCTCCTGGAAACCCAATCTAAAAGATGATTATGCTTTAAATTTTTGAGGGGAATCTGTTTCTTGGGGAACTATCTCAAATAGGATATTTTTACCAACAAACCGACTTGTTCCTCTGTCTTCTCTTTGTCTGGTGAAGATGCTGTCTGAGCTCCTTTCAGCACTTCCTCCAACCAAAGAGTACAGGATTCTTCTAGGCTCTTTCTTAGAGGAGTACGGAAGGGAACTTTGGGTATAAAGCTTCACAGGCCTGCATTTAAAGCATGGCTCTCATGTTCATTAGCTGTGTGACCTTGAGCTTAAAGGTGACTCAAAGTCTCTAACTCTCATTGTACTCAACTGAAAAATGAAACTGTTACTCACCTCAAACTGGATAATACCATTTGTGAGAATCTTGACTTAGGGCTCAATTGTGGGACTCAATAAAAAATTGTAGGGTGTTGTTTGTTTTGTTTAATATTGGTTTTTAGCTATAGTTAATTTGTGGGGGTTTTTTGTTTTGTTTTCTATTCTTAGCTTATCACCATTCTTTACGGTATCTGGGGAATTGTCAGAACTAAAGAAGTAAAAAGAGGTCTTCCTATACTTCCTAGAAGAGAAAAGTACATGTGGGGGGAAAAAATGCCTAATATTAACACTTCAAAACCTCAAAGTAATCAGCCAATGTATATAAGCATATAAAAGTAAAATATGTCATGACTTCAAAGTAAACATAGCAAAAAGAAGCTAAACCTAGTCTCCTTCTCTCATATCTTATGAAATTAATGAATAATGATACCAGCAAAAAAATTCATCAACAATAATTCAAACATCTACAGACTTCAAAAAGTGGTGGCCAACAGTGGGAATTTGCTGTATGGCTCAGGAAACTCAAACAGGGGCTCTGTATCAACCTAGAGGGGTGAGATGGGAGGAAGGTTCAAGAGGGAGGGGATATATGTATACCTATGACTGATTCATGTTGAGGTTTGACAGAAAACAACAAAATTCTATAAAGCAATTATCCTTCAATTAAAAAATAAATAATTTTTTTTTAGTGGTGCCCAAGAAATGAGTCAAGTTTATGGTGTGGCTCTGTAGGTTCCTAACATTGGCCTTAGCTCCCAATAACCAAGTGGGGTGAGGAGTGACTCAACAAAATCTTGAAACTTCTTTCACCAGCCTTGAGTCTGGAGAGAAGACTAGAGTTTGGGTCATGGAAATATCATGGTTAAAACCCTGGAGATAAAAGGCCCCTACTACAATGGACATGGGTTTGAGTGGACTTCAGGAGTTGGTGATGGACAGGGAGGCCTAGTGTGCTGCGGTTCATGGGGTCCAAAGAGTCAGACACAACTGAGTGACTAAACTGAACCGAAATGAACTACACACAGTAGAATCTTGGGATATTGCTAAAAGCAATAAAATGGCTTCCCAGGGTACCATGATGAATTGTGAGGATGATCTGGAACCTGTGGGTACCCTCTCCAGGAATCAAAGACACCCTGACAAGGAGGCATAAATTCAGAATGGGGCATTTATCAAAATTCCAAAAGACAGCCCAGATCCCAGGTCATACAGCAAATCCAGTCTAAAGCTCCAGAAGACTTTCCTCCACCACCTCCCCAGTTCCTGGCTGTGCCCTTGAGTAAACTGAAAAGTGAATAAACCTTCAATATCTCAGGCTTTAAAAAGTAGCTGAGGAGAAAAACAGATCTCAGCTACACAGAGAAGGGAGCCAAGAAGATTTCATCCATACTCAATCAGAGTAACAGAAAGGCTGCCTACGTTAACAAGATAAAAAGAAAGGTATGGCAATTATCAAATTGATCACATCTAAAAGAATATAGCATGCTATGACAAAATATCCATTTTAGAAGAACATTTTCTATAGTGATTCGGATTATAGGCAAATTTAACAGAAACATGAAATCAATAATCAAAAATATGAAGGTGAAGTTACTTAACAACAGAATGAAACCAAAAGAGAAATTATATAGTTAATGAAATATCTTGAAGACCAAAATCACATCATTAAAGAACTAATAATCAAATTAGAAACATCAGTGAACAATCCAGGTTTCACTGATTGAAGAATAATATTAGATAGTCAAAAATAAATTTTGGGAAAAACAGATAAGGAGTTTTAAGGCACTTATAAAATAATAGATATAAAAGACAAAGGCCACCCAGGCCATCCAACATACAGGTTGTTCCTGAAGAAGAGCCCAAAACCAGAATAGAAATGTAGTTTAGAGATATAACACAAGAAAATTCTCTGCTATAAAGGAAGAAGTAATACCATGTGCCAGAAAATTACAATATGGAATTATCAACAAGCCATCACCATCCTGCATTATTGAAATTCAAAGACTGTGAAAGAATTACTTAAGCATTCAGAACTCTTGAAAAACATATAGAATCACCCATAAAGAGACAAATATCAGACACACAAAGGTGACAGGCAAATATTAATATGAAAGAACTTGGAGAAAAAAGCATTCAAGAATCCTTCTTGTAAAACCTAATCAAGAATGAGTCAAGGACCAATGATAGATGGAACAGTGTGAAATTCAGTATCTAAAGGCAGTAAACAATATACCTACAGTACCTACAGGAACAATACCTACAGTCTTATGGGAAAGAGATTGGGACACAAAACTTTATACCCATCCAGGTCAATGTGGAGGAAACCAACAAAATTTTCAAGAGAGCAAATACTGGGAGTTCATCTTGAAAAATGCTTGACAAAGAAATGTGGCAAGCTAAAATTAAATTTCAATTTTTAAAAATAAATAATTCAGAATAGCAGAAACTGTAGTACAAGGTCAGGCAGTAGGCAGAAAATTCATTTAATTATAGATGTAAGACTAAACCATGATAATTATTGAATTATAGAATTATAGATATATAATATAAATTCTTTGTACTCCAACATTTTTTAAAATAATGTTAGTAAAAACTCATAAGATGAGGGGAGTGGAAAATGAGGTGAGAAGAAGATTAAAAGTTTTAATTTCCTTATCTTTCATAGCAGAGAGTCAATCAATATGTCTAAAATTAAACATGGATTTTTTTTAATCTAACTTTTCTAATTTTTTAATAGTCTTTCTTTATAACCTTAGGGAGCACGTTTGGGATCTAATATCTCTGTGGGTAAAAAAAAAAAATGATCTGAAGCTCCATAATTCCTTTGGTTTTTCTTTGGTTTCTTTTCCAATTGTTAAATTCAAGAAAAATTCAATTTAATGCTTTTTATTTTTCTGAAAATGTATAGTAAGACCCAATTTTTACAAAATTATTCTGCATTTTCATTCCATTTACACACTTAAAGAGCTACCTGGAATGATATTCACCTGAAGTTAATAAGTTATTTCTTGACAGAATTTGAGGCAGTATTTTTGTTCTCCTCTTTTACTTTTTGCTTATCCTATGCTTAACAAATATCACTTACATGAGAACAAAAATGTCACTCGATCTTTAGTACATAAATACCAGATTGCAAAGACTGATCACAAAATCCTCCCATTTCTGTACATCTCCTTTGCAGTATGATTTTGCAGCTGCACCATCAAAGGGTAAATTCAGTTTCCCCATCCCTTGTATCTGAAGTGGCCTGTGACTTGATTTGTTCTATCTAATAGAATGTGGCAGAAATAACACATGGCTTCAAAACAGAGGCTTTAAAAGAACTTTGCAGCAGCTTCTCTTACCTTACTGAAACATTTCCCTGAAACTGCCACGTGATGAAATCGTGGCTGACTTTGTGAAGGAGGCAAGTCTGCATAGCAGAGTTGAGCAGTCAAAGCCCTACAGACTCACCAACTGGCCATCAACACCAACTACCACGTGTGTGAATGAGGATACCTGAGACCATGGAGCTTCAGGACAGCTGCCAAATGACCATGCACATTAAGTGACCCCAGATGAGACTAGTGGAAAAACTGTCCAGATGAGCTCAACTCAAATTGCTGCCTCACCAAACAGTGAGCAAATAAAACAGCCATTGTTTCAAGGTGCTAATTTTGAGGTGGCTTATTACATGGCAATAGATGGATAGATAGATAGACACATGTTAACATAGGCTGAGTGCATTAAACCATAATCAGGCATTTAATTTAAATGAAAGACTGAGCACATGCATTTGTCTCCCCAAGCCCACTGAGTTGACATTAAAGAAATACAAAGGAAATAAAATTACAAGAACAAATCCCAAAGGCCAAAACTACTATATGTTCATGTCTAAACCACTCCCTGGCAAAAAAAAAAAAAAAAATGAGGCTACAGTGACCAACTTCACCCTCTGGGTCTGAAAGGGGACAGCTTCTGTAAGCATAGGGTCTAGCAGATGCCAGGAGGTCTCCTGGAAAGGAGAAAGGAGGGTCACTCATATCTACCAACTAATATTATGAAAAACATATTCCAGCAAGACTTTTTCTAAGAAAGAGATAAACCTTCTCAGTGCAATAAATACCTCACATAGAATCAAATATCAAATCCATATTTATAGGAGAAATAAAAGGAAATGGAGCCAAGAGAGAAGACAGATATGGAAAAACCCTGGAAACAGAAGATATTAGCAGAGACTTCCCTGGTAGTGAAAACTCCACCTACCAATGCAGGAGACACAGGTTTCATTCCTGGTCCAGGAAGATCCCATGTGCAAGGAAATTAAATCCATGGGCCACAACTCCTGAAGCTCACGCACCCTAGAACTTGTGTTCCACAGCAAGAGAAGCCACCACAACAAGAAGCCCGCACACCACAACTAGAGAGTAGCCCACACTCACCACATCTAGATAAAGCCACATGCAGCAATGACGGCCCAGCACAACCAAAAATAAAGATATATATAAATAAATAAGACACTAGCAGTGTATTCATTCAGCTACAAATATTTTTTGAGTGTCTACTATAACCTGAACAGTATACCTACACTAGAAACCAAAGGAAAACTCTGCAAGAAACAGGGGGTAGGGGTTGTCAAATGCTATAAAGAAGTCAAAGGGAATGAGTCTGACAAAGGGCCAGTGGCTGCAAGGAAGGAAGAGAGTCCTTGACTGCTCTGGAGGGTGTGATTTTAGTAGAGAGCTGGAAGTGGATGCAGATAGTGAGTTTTATACATGGAGCAAGGGGGAGAAAGTGAGTACAGGGGTTAGAAGGCCACTTAGGTAGAAAGTGTGGCTGTTATAAGTGGGAAAGGAATGGGCTGGCAAACACAGGAAGCAGCTGAATCAAGTAAAGGCTTTATTAGGGTAGCAGGTTTGTTGAAGAGAGAGAACTTGAGTCTGAATAGAAGAAAGACAAGCAGTTGGATATAAAGACTGATGTCCTGGGGTGAAATGGAGAGAAAACAGTGCCTTTCCATCACTGGTCCAGATCTTCTCTCAGCAAAGGAGGAATGAGCTTATTTCAGAAAATAAATTCCTCTATGTGAATGATTCAGAGACTCTAAAGTCTAGAGAGTGGCTCTAGGATGGTTTTCAATCTTCCCCATTCAAGAAGATGGAAATTCTGCCCCAAGATAACCAGGCTGTAGCCACGTATGTGCTGTGTAGTCAGAAGTACCACTTACCCCAAAATCCCAGAATAGGAGACAATATCAAAATGGTTCCAGTGATCTTCACCTTCTGGTATACATGTCCTTGCCTAATACCCTCCTCTTGAGTGTAGGCTAACCTACAAACTCACTTGTTACAAATAAAACATGTCACTTCCAAGATTAGGTCCCAAAAGTGATGGGTTGTCACTTTCAAGATTAGGTCCCAAAAGGATTTTGGCTACCTATTGTGTTTGTCCTCTTGCTTGCTCTCATCAAGCCAGATGCCATACTGTGATCTGCACTTTGGGGAGGCCCACATGACAAGAAACGGAGGAAAGGTTCTAGTCAATAGCAAGCAATGAGCTGGGATCCCACAGTCCAACAGCCCTTGGATCTTAATCCTCTCAAAAGCCTTCTGTGGGGTTTAGGAAGTGAACCTTCCCTAGTGGAGCTTTGAGATTACTGCAGTCGTAGTCAGTGCCTTAATTGCATTCTTGCAAGAGACCCTGATCCCAGGAAAAACACACCTGGATGAACCACAAAAACTGTAAGAAAATAAATTTTTGTTGTTTTAAGTTGCTATTTTGGGGGGTTACTTGTAACATAGCCATAGGCAGAAAATACATCTAAAATCATAGTTCTAACAGGATCTATCAAAGCGTCTGGACAAAGGGTTCACCATGCTCTCTAATGACAGCCTCTACTACCAGAGATAATAGAGATAATCTCCAAAATGCCATTTGTTCCCTCTTAAGAACATATAATAGAGATACTTATCAAGAATAGAAATATATTTTGTTTAGGCTCTGTCTCTGTCATTCTCTATGCTTCTGAAATCTCAGAATCATTACTTATCTTCCAAAGATGAGCTTCTTCTATAGGTAAATTGCCTCTCATATGAGATCTCCTCCTTTGACCATCTCCCTGGTCCTACCCCATCAGAATAGTGATTACCCTAGTCCCCAAAGCCCCCTTTTGTCTTTAGTATTCTTCAGTATTAATTATCTATGACTGTGCAATAAACCATCCCAGAACTTAAGGGCTAAAAGCACCATGGGTATATTATATTTGATAATTTGGGAGACTGGTTGAGCAGTTCTTTGTTGGTCTCATATGGGCTA
Source organism: Muntiacus reevesi (assembly GCF_963930625.1). Taxonomy (NCBI): domain Eukaryota; kingdom Metazoa; phylum Chordata; class Mammalia; order Artiodactyla; family Cervidae; genus Muntiacus; species Muntiacus reevesi. The sequence goes on from NC_089256.1 coordinate 12,135,261, forward strand.
ATACAGAGGTCTGTCGAAAACTTGTTGCATCCAGGGCAGTGAGGACAGCCCTCAGGATTTCTGGACCTCTCTTTTCATATATTCTTTTATCCCTCAAGAGGACCATACTAAGCAGGACCTGCACAACAACGTGGAAGCTGTATTCTAAGAGGGCAAGCTCTAATGCACATAACAAACTTCTGCTTATTTCATGGATGTTGACACCCCATTGGCCAAAGCAACTCACATGACCAAGTCTAGCATGAATGTGGGCGCGAACAACACAAGAGGCTAGATAGTAGGAGACTGATTCACTAAAAGTGAATTAGGAGGAATAATCTACATCACCTCCTAATTCAGTTCTAACTACTATTCCCAGATTAATCTTCCCCAAAGTGAAAGTGAAAGTTAAGTCGCTCAGTCATGTCAGACTCTTTGCGACCCCGTGGACTGTAGCCCACCAGGCTCCTCCATCCATGGGATTCTCCAGGCAAGAATACTGGAGTGGGTTGCCATTTCCTTCTCCAGGGGATCTTCCCGACCCAGGGATCGAACCCGGGTCTCCCGCATTGCAGGCAGACGCTTTAACCTCTGAGCCACCAGGGAAGCCTCAAAAGCCTACAGCACCCGGTATTCCCAGGCGGTCTCCCATCCAAGTACTAACCAGGCCCGACCCTGCTTAGCTTCCGAGATCAGACGAGATGGGGCGCGTTCAGGGTGGTATGGCCATAGCCCTTGCTCACTCATCTCTTGGCTTCATTGAGGCACTGAAAAACTTCTTTCATGTCCACAATGTGGATGAAATGTGGGATAAACGTTGTATTTAGGAACGAAGCAGTCCTGCTATGCTACATGCTCTGATTGATCACATTTGAGAATTACAACCAACCAGGCAACCAGAGAACAGTTAGGATGAAGAGAGATCTTGAAACCATCTCTTGTCTGAGTACACAAACTTTCATGTCTTTATCCCTAGTCCCAGTTTATAATGTGTTTAGCCTACGAGTATTAGATGTATGAATGAATGGATGGATGAATGAATGAGTGAACTGAAGTGAGAGAGTTGAGTGAACAACTCAGCCTACAGCGGTGGTTCTCAAATTTGAGCCTGCGTTGAAATCACCTGGAGAATTGTTGAACCACAGATCAGTGGGACCTATGCCCTAGGAGGGGGAGAGGAGCTGAGAATTTGCATTTCTAACAAGTTTCCCGATGATGCTGATGTCACAAATGGAGGACCACACTTTAAGAAACCCTGGCCCAGAAAAGAGATCAAGGGAAGAAATGCTATCGTTCAAATATCTAAAGAATTAATGTAACCAGAGAAAGCTGATTTGTTTTGCATGGCTCCAGATTACAGGATATGAGAAGTTACCTGGTGATATACTTTGATTCAACATTAAAACACATTTTTCTAATAACTAGAGGTGTTTTCCAGGTGGCACTAGTGGCAAAGAACCCGCCTGCCAGTGCAGGAGAACTATGAGATGTGGGTTCTATCCCTGGGTCAGGAAGATCCCCTGGAGGAAGACATGGTAACCCACTCCAGTATTCTTGCCTGGAGAATCCCATGGATGGAGGAGTGTGGCAGGCTACAGTTCATAGGGTCACAAAACGTCAGACACAACTGAAGCAACTTAGCACATATAACAAAAGAAAAGGCTGATTGCCTCCCACTTCATCATACCTCTTCCTGACTTTCTTTAACTTCCCTCCTACCCCCATGCTCCTGTTCCAATAACAATTTTACAACCCTCGCTGAAAAGTATAGATGTTGTATTTCCATGATCAGAAATGTCCCTCTCCTAGGAACCAAATGTCAGCAATTTTCTGAATACAATCTTAGAAGAGAAAGAATCAGGCCCTCAAATGCCCATTTGTCTCATTTTGTGCTGTAATATTATGATGAGTTTTGGTTCAAGTAGGCAAAGCAATCTACATTTGGCCATTTCTGTACATTTATCCCAGACTGCTAATTTCTAATAAAAAAAATAAAATCCCATTTTAACATGACACCATCTTGTCTCCCTGTGGAATTATGCAAACATTCGTAACAATTTTGCTTTTGAATGTGGTGCCACACAGGAAATGCTGATAACACAATTTCTTAACACACACCAAGTACACAGGTTACACAAAAGCAGATTCTATTTTAGCTTTTTGAGAGGCTGTTTAAAAGTTAAGTTCCCCTTAATGAAACAGCAAGAAAAGGGGCTTTGCTTTTCTTCTCAGCATCCCGGCTATCCCCTCTTTGTGGGCTTATGATGTTTTCCTTCTTCCCTGTGTTATCTGCGTTTCCTGCTCATCTCAACTTGATGGCATGTTGCTGAGACAACTAAGTCGCTAACCTTCTTAACTTGGCTTTTGTTATGTGCTCGTGTGTGTTTAGGCAGGATATTTTCATTTCTCTTAGAACACTCTGTGTCTGCTCTGGGGAGGGCTATTAGACCTGAAGGTGGAGAACAAGGAAGTCTTTTTAAGTACTTGCCATTCAAATCGCCTTTTTACTTCCTTTAAGCCTATCGTTTGTATGTGGGAGGGAGCTGGTGGAAGCTTCCCCTGCCGCCTATGGTCAGGATTAATTTACTCAGGGATGTCGTGCTTGTTCCAACCCAGACTCCTCTAGGGGAAGGGAAAGTCCAAGCAAAGAAGCACAAAAACTGTCCATCACCCCTGTTCATTTATTTTCTCTTTCATCCCCTTGCCAAAAGTGGGGAGCCAGCTTGACTGTAAAATAATCACTCTGTGCAATCCCTTCATCTGTTTAGTTATCCAATAAAATAAGATTCGGACATAAAGACGGCACTGGCCTAGCTCCGCACTTGGAGCTGTCCAGGTACTGAAACAATCCTTTGTCTGCCTCTGCGCCTCCCTCCCCTCGCTACCCAGTGCTGCGCTCCCCTTGGGCTCTAACCTCAGTCCATCTTAGCCTGCCTCCCAGAGTGACAGCAGCAGAATTCCTCCTGCTGCAGGAGTAATGGATACAAACAGCAGATTCTAGAAAGTCATTTCTTAAGGCACAACTAATTAGGGACTTCCCTGGTGGTCCAGTGGCTAGGATTCCAATGCAAGGGGTCCAGGGTTCGATCCCAGGTCAGAGAACCAGTTCCACGGGTGCCACAACTCAGAGTTCTCATGCCACAACTAAAGATCTCACATGCCGCAACTAAGACCCAATGCAGCTAAAGGAGTAAATTAGTATTTTTAAAGACATGATTAATTAAAAGTAGCTTCTAAAGCTAAAGTTTAACTCTGTTGATAGATACAAACTAACCTAAATGAAAATTGAGATGAAGCAAAAATATTGAAATTAGAAACAACTTCTAACCCATCTTTGAAATATGTGCCTAAATTTTCCAATTTTTGAGCAGAGCATTCCTTTTTTATTCATCTGGTTTTCTTACAATTATAATTCAGGTGTCATTTCCATCAGTTCAGTTCAGTTCAGTTCAGTTCAGTTCAGTTCAGTCGCTGTCATGTCTGACTCTGCACACCATGAACCGTAGCACGCCAGGCCTCCCTGTCCATCACCAACTCCCAGAGTCCACCCAAACCCATGTTCATTGCGTCGGTGATGCCATCCAACCATCTCATCCTCTGTCTTACCCTTCTCCTCCTGCCTTCAATCTTTCCCAACATCAGGGTCTTTTCAAATGAGTCAGCTCTCCACAACAGGTGGCCAAAGTATTGGAGTTTCACATTCAACATCAGTCCCTCCAATGAACTCCCTGGACTGATCTCCATTAGGATGGACTGGGTGGATCTCCTTGCAGTCCAAGGGACTCTCAAGAGTCTTCTCCAACACCACAGTTCAAAAGCATCAATTCTTTGGTGCTCAGCTTTCCTTATAGTCCAACTCTCACATCCATACGTGACTAATGGAAAAACCATACACACATAAAAGAAAATTATATATGATTATATATCTTTTTACTGAGATAAAATTCCACAACATAAAATTCATCATTTTAATCTTTTTTTTTTTTCAGATATTAGTGGCTACTTCCCTTCCAGATCCTTCTATGGTCCCAGAGAAATTGAGATTCTTGGAGACTGAGCATGAAAATGCCATAAATAATTTTACTTATAAATGCTCACTTGCCATACTGAAAGCTAATGTACTTTTCAAACACCCCTCTCCAAATATCAGGATGATAAAGCTTTAGCTCCTTCTACATCAACATCACACCAGAACACACATCTCTGGCCTGATTCAGTCAATCACTCATCTATTCACTGTATTCGTCAGCACCCCTACATTGTGCTGTGGTAACAAGCATCCCCTAAACTCAGCAGTTTCTACCAACAAAGTTTTCTTTCAACATGCGAGAAATTTCAGTTGATGATGGAACTTAATCAGAAAATATGTGAAAAATATACTGTGCTCTATCTAGTCCCTTTATTCCTCCATGTAGGAGAGTCTAGATTTCAATACTAGATTTTAAGTTCTTTGAAGACAGGGAATCAAATGTATTTAATATTCATGTTTCTCTCCCTTCACCTGATGTGTGCTTAATTAAATATTTGTTGAATGAACCACTGAATAAACGCTATCTATTGAAGAACTTAACAGGTATGTGAGTTAATGGCATGAGACTTTACATTAAGCTTTCCTGTTAAATGGTAATTAGATGTATTGACATTCATTATAGCCTGAATATATTGAGAATCTAATTGCTCACATGTTGCTCATGCAATTTCCAGTTATTTCAGTGACAACTTGATGTCTTTCTGAAATACTTATTGTACCTGGATCAATGACTATTTAACTGCTAATTGATGTTTTATTAACATATAATAATTCTTATTAAATCTAAATTATAGTCTTAATTAAGACACTTTATCTGCAGTGCTTCTACATACAATCCTCATAATATAATGGATAACTGACAGAAAAGCTAGTAACATATTATCTGTCACCTTTCTCATTGACCTGAGAACAGATTTTCAGTTGGAAGATTTTTTTCTCTTCATTAAGAAACCTGGGTGTCAACGACACTCAAAAATGCATCAACACCATCCAGTTTCTCTGCTTTCACACAGAGAACTAGCTCCACGGCCTCTCCTTTCTTCCTCACCCCCCACTGACACCATGTGACCAGTAGCAATGGATGAGCACTATTACTTTAAGCATAAACATGGCAGCATAGCTACCAAGGAGCTTGCAATAAGTAGTAACTATACCCTCGCTCAAAATTCTCCAAGCCAGGCTTCAGCAATACGTGAACCATGAACTTCCAGATGTTCAAGCTGGTTTTAGAAAAGGCAGAGGAACCAGAGATCAAATTGCCAACATCTGCTGGATCATCAAAAAAGCAAGAGTTCCAGAAAAACATCTATTTCTGCTTTATTGACTATGCCAAAGTCTTTGACTGTGTGGATCACAATAAACTGTGGAAAATGCTGAAAGAGATGGGAATACCAGACCACCTGACCTGCCTCTTGAGAAACCTGTATGCAGGTCAGGAAGCAACAGTTAGAACTGGACATGGAACAATGGACTGGTTCCAAATAGCAAAAGGAGTATGTCAGGCTGTATATTGTCACCCTACTTATTTAACTTATATGCAGAGTACATCATGAGAAATGCTGGACTGGAAGAAGCACAAGCTGGAATCAAGATTGCTGGGAGAAATATCAATAACCTCAGATATGCAGATGACACCACCCTTATGGCAGAAAGTGAAGAGGAACTAAAAAGCCTCTTGATGAAAGTGAAAGAGGAGAGTGGAAAAAGTTGGCTTAAAGCTCAACATTCAGAATACTAAGATCATGGCATCCGGTTCCATTACTTCATGGGAAATAGATGGGGAAACAGTGGAAACAGTGTCACACTTTTTTGGGCTCCAAAATCACTGCAGGTGGTGACTGCAGCCATGAAATTAAAAGATGCTTACTCCTTGGAAGGAAAGTTATGACCAACCTAGACAGCATATTAAAAAGCAGAGACATTACTTTGCCAACAAAGGTCTGTCTAGTCAAGGCTATGGTTTTTCCATTGGTCATGTATGGATGTAAGAGTTGAACTGTGAAGAAAGCTGAGTGCCGAGGAATTCATGCCTTTGAACTATAGTGTTGGAGAAGACTCTTGAGAGTCCCTTGGACTGCAAGGAGATCCAATGGATGCAGTGGACTGCAGTCCATCCTAAAGGAGATCAGTTCTGGGTGTTCATTGCAAGGACTGATGCTGAAGCTGAAACTCCAATACTTTGACCACCTCATGCAAAGAGTTGATTCATTGGAAAATACCCTGATGCTGGGAGGGATTGGGGGCAGGAGGAGAAGGGGACGACAGAGGATGAAATGGCTGAATGGCATCACCGACTCAATGGGCATGTGTTTGAGTAAACTCCCGGAGTTGGTATTGAACAGGGAGGCCTGGTGGACTGTGATTCATGGGGTTGCAAAGAGTCAGACGTGACTGAACGGCTGAACTGAACTGAACTGATACCCTCTCCTGCCCCCAGTGGCTCTGTCTTGGCTCCCTGCCCTCGAGCACTTAACTACCCTTTCCTTCATCCCACCCTCCCCTCCCTCCTCACCTGGCCTTTCTTCTTACTGTATGATTCTACCCCAGTCAAGGGGAAGGTCCTGCCCCACCTTGGTCAGCTATTTAGGCAACAGCTCCCTTTCCTGGATCAGCCTGATTTCCTCCTCTTATTTACTCTTACCTAATCCATGCTCTTCGGTTTAATCCCTAGGTTGGGAAGATCTCCTGGAGGAAGGCATGGTAACCCACTCCAGCATTCTTGTCTGGAGAATCCCCATGGACAGAGGAGCCTGGCAGGCTACAGTCCATGGGGTCACAGATAGTCAGACATGACGGAGTGACTAAGCACAGAACAATGCATGCACTCTTGTTCCTGAATTCTACTGGCCTACTCATGCCAATCCTGACCTCAGCCACCAGTTCACACTGCTGCTGATCTAGACCCAGTCTTGAGTTCCAGTTCTCCCATCTGGATTTTTGGTTGGGTTTCCATAGACCATGGGCCTCATTCCTATTCCCTTAATAATGTCAACCCTTATCTGGGGCCTAGCTGCTCTCAGTCTACCTTAATGCTGATAACATATCTAAATTTCTGATATGTTGTTTCTGGATTCCTTGTTGTTATGGATATCAGATAGTCTACTCTGCATGCATTCAGCAACTCATTCCCCACAAAGTACTCTCTCCTACAGTGGCCATCTGCCTCAGAAGCTGACAGCTACTCCAACTCCAGCAACAGGCCAGATGAATTCAGAGGAAATCTATCGTCTTCCTTGATGGTGACTGGTTCAAGTATGAGCCAATGAGGATTATAGGGGTTTCCAGAGGGACACTCTCGCTCTTCTTCTGGGCATGATCATATCCACACACGGTGAGTGGGAGGGGTTAACATGCCTCTCAGAACTCAGAATCCTTTAGTTGGATACATCACTTACTCCTCCACTGCTTGATACTGGCTGTATTCTAATCAAGGCAGTATCCCACTGTGTCTGATGTTCTCTGCTGTTCTCTTAGCCGGTGCAGATGGGTCTATACTCAAGTACTCTCCCTCAGGGGACAGGTCTCACTCTAAATTCTAACTCTTCTCAGTTGTCTGAGCCCTGGTACACGATGTTCACATTTCAAGACAGAAGAAAATGAAAAGAACTCATGTAAAAGTACATAGTCCAATTCTTGGGCATTCCAAACCACTACGAGAAAATAGGCAAATACTTTTAGAAAATATGGAACTATAAACAGTGACAATTTTTATAAAACCAAAGTCTTACAAATATAATATTTAAAATGAGAATAGTAGGCATATCAAAACATAAATGAACAAATCTCTCTAACAAGTAAGTGTACCATCAAATATATATTTGGTGAGATGACCTCAGATATTACCAAGGAAAAAGTCTACCTTGAAAGCAACTATCAGAATGTAATATCACTGAGATTATGAGTATTTGCTTGGCCCTTTTATAAACATTTTATTTAATAATATTCATTGACCATTTTTCTCAGAATGATCAAAACATATCATGTTTTTTGAAACACTATCTATGTTGAAAATGCTGCTTTTACTGACATTTTCAAGCTTTCATAAATAGAGTTAAGGGTCTCAAAGAATATTTAACCAGTGAGAAAATGTTTCTGACTCATTGGTTGGGGTTCTGGCAGAAGCCATATCACTCTCCCTGGCTTTCTGTCCTCAGAGGTGTCTTGCTCTGAGGAGTACTCATGAATCACCCCTGCCCTGGTCCAACCATTAACTACTTCAAAGAGTGGGATGGTTTTTCACAGTAAAATGAAGTTTGTTTTACAAATTAAAAATATGCAGCGTAACAGTCATCAAGACAGTATGTTACTGGCACAAAGACAGAAATATAGATCAATGGAACAAAATAGAAAGCCCAGAAATAAATCCAGGCACCTATGGACACCTTATCTTTGACAAAGGAGGCAAGAATATACAATGGAGAAAAGACAATCTCTTTAACAAGTGGTGCTGGGAAAAGTGGTCAACCACCTGTAAAAGAATGAAATTAGAACACTTTCTAACACCATACACATAAATAAACTCAAAATGGATAAAAGATCTAAATGTAAGACCAGAAACTATAAAACTCTTAGAGGAAAACATAGGGAGAACACTCTCTGACGTAAATCACAGCAAGATCCTCTATGACCCACCTCCTAGAGTAATGGAAATAAAAACAAAATTAAACAAATGGAATCTAATTAAACTTAAAACCTTTTTTGCACAAAGAAGAAAACTATAAGCAAGGTGAAAAGGCAGCCCTCAAAATGGGAGAAAATAGTAGCAAACAAAGCAGCTGACAAAGAATTAATCTCCAAAATATACAAGCAGCTCATGCAGCTCAATACCAGAAAAATAAACGGCCCAATCAAAAAATGGGCCAAAGAACTAAACAGACATTTCTCCAAAGAAGACATGCAGATGGCTGACAAACACATCAAAAGACGCTCAACATCACTCATTGTCAGAGAAATGCAAATCAAAACCACAATGAGGTACCATCTCGTGCCAGTCAGAATGCTGCTGTTGCTGCTAAGTCACGTCTGTCGTGTCCAACTCTGTGAGACCCCATAGACAGCTGCCGACCAGGCTCCTCCATCCCTGGATCAGAATGGATGCCATCAAAAGTCAACAAACAATAAATGCTGGAGAGGGTGTGGAGAAAAGGGAACCCTCTTGTACTGTTGGTGGGAATGCAAACTAGTACAGCCACTATGGAGAACAGTGTAGAGATTCCTTAAAAAACTGGAAATAGAACTGCCATATGACCCAGCAACCCCACTGCTGGGCATACATTCCAAGGAAATCAGAATTAAAAGAGACACATGTTCCCCAATGTTCATTACAGCACTGTTTACCATAGCTAGGACATGGAAGCAATCTAGGTGTCTATCAGCAGACAAATGGGTAAGGAAGTTCTAGTACATATACACAATGGAATACTACTCAGCTATAAAAAAGAACACATTTGAGTCAGTTCTGATGAGGTGAATGAAACTGGAACCTATTATAGAGAGTGAAGTAAACCAGAAAGAGAAACACCAATACAGTATATTAAGGCATATATATGGGATTTAGAAAGATGGTGATGACGTCCCTGTGTGCAAGACAGCAAAAGAGACACAGATGTAAAGAATAGACTTTTAGACTATGTAAGAGAAGGTGAGGGTGGGACAATGTGGGAGAATGGCACTGAAACATGTATATTATCATATGTAAAACAGATGACCAGTGCAGGTTCAATGCATGAATCAGGGCACTCAAAGCTGGTGCTCTGGGACAACCCAGAGGGATGGGGTGGGGAGGGAGATGGGAGGGGGCTTTGGGATGGTGGGACACATGTATACCCATGGCTGATTCATGTTGATGTGTGGCAAAAACCACCACAATATTGTAAAGTCATTAGCCTCCAATTAAATTGATTAATTAATTTTTTAAAAATATATGTAGCACAATTTTCTGGGGGAAAAATTTTTTATTATATACAAAATTCAGGTAAGTAACTATAGAGATAAGATTTTTACCTATCTTCCTTTGAACAAAACTAACTCACAAGCTCTTTGACGTGAAACAGTGATGAAAAAACAAAAAGCTCAGCCTGTGGAATGACTTGGTTTCAAATCCAGACTCCACATTCACCAGCTGAATGATTCCAGGTCAAGGACTTGTTTCTGATCTCAGTATCACTATAATCATGGGTGGTACTTTATGCCAAGCCAGCTCTCACCGATCTTAAATGTAAATAGTTCACAAGCTCTTTGACAACTCTTTCCCCAATTTAACCTCTCTAAGTTGGGCTGGATGGCTCACTCTGTCTCACACAATGCCCTACATTTACCTGCCTCACAACTCCTACCACACTATGTTGTTATTTTCATCTTCATGTCCATCTCTTCTCACAGTCCTGAGCTTCTTGTGAACAAGGGCAATGAGTTGCTTGTTCTGTGCGCCCAGAGGCCCCCACAGTATCTAGCAGGTAATAGCTCTTAAATAAATCCATATTGAATGAATGAATGAGTAGATAGACTTCTATAGAAAGTAGACATGTTGGAGTGAAGGCACATGTTTCCTAATTCACTAATTATTATCTTTGTTTGGCAAACATAACCTAGATATAGAAAAAGATTTTTTATTATTACATCATTTGTGGTTGAGGTATAATTGTCATAAATGATAACACACAGATCTTAAGTTTAAGTCCAACTGAAATTGGCCTACATAAATATGATCAATTAATTCTTAACAAAGGTGCCAAAGTAATTCAACAGGAAAAGAAAATATTTTCAACAAATGATACTGGAAAATTTAATGTTTGGGGGAAAAAATTCCTACCTCACACCTTACATAAAAATTAGAGATGGATAATAGCTCTAAGAGTCAAAATTTAAACTATATAAGTTTTAAAAAAATTGGAAAAAATCTTCAAAACCTTGGATAATATACAGAAAACATTCATCATAAATGAAAAAATTGATAAATTATTCCTCATCAAAATATTTTAATTTACTTATCAAATACATTGTTAAGAGAATCAAAAAGGAGAGATTATTTTTAAAACTTGAAGAATGAAGTTTACTTCACAGGTACTTTTTCTCAGTGAATCTCAAATTTTACTCTCAGATCCAATAACCTTCATTCTACCTCCCTCTGCAAGTCAGAAATCCAAGCCCCATGTCTTTTGGGCTCACTCAAGACCCTTTTGGCTAATGGGCAATCATTTTTTCCCCTTTCTTTGACTTTGGAGACCTGAAGATGAAAGCAGAGAAGAAGGATAATCTCTGCCATTCTCCCCTACATGATAATCTCTGCCATTCTCCCCTACGTCTTAAAACTCATATGTATCTCTCTTCCAACTAAGTAACACTTGGCAACTATATTTTTACACTGCTACCTCCTCTAACTCATTTGATTATTTCACCTCCTTTGAAGATTTCTGTAAGAAAACAAAATGTATGAAAACATAAGCAGCTCAAAATCATTTTAAACTATGCTCCACAAAAATCTCTATGTCTCAAGGAATATGTATACTTACATTTGGATACTTAGGTAAAAGCATTTGAGCATGAAAAAACTGTTTCTACAACCAGAATTTTCCCAGTTAAAAATTTAGATGAAATTGAATAGTTTTATTTTAAAAGTTGTGAGGATCAAATAGATATCATATATGAAAATCCATTATAAACTGCAATGCACGAGAGACGCATAAAGTTTTTCAGTTGTCAACTTCCAGAAATGTGGCAGAGTAGATATTCAGAAGGTCTTTCATTCTAAAATACAGCTCAATCCTGGATAAACTTCAGCAAATACAATTTTTAGTTACTAGATTCTGCTGAACCTAGAAAGTCTCAAAGAAAAGGAAAAAGAGATAGCAAATTGAACCCAGTATTGGGAATTTGGGCAATAATTAAATATAAAAGATTTTCCCTGATTGAAAATGTTAAATTACTAACATCAAGTCTGCTGTAGGAAAACTGATCCTTGGTCCTCATTAAAGTGCTGATGCTGAAATTTAAGAATTATTCCAGGATGTTCAAAGGAAATTAAAGTGTTACTAGTTCAATCATTTCTCCCTGGCTCCAAACAGATACAAAGAAAATTTCCCTGTGGAAAAACACTTTCCATGTAATGGACCCTCAGAAGTCCCACAGATTAAAGACAACATATGCATTCACATAAAAAGCTTACAAAACTCACCCAAGGAAACAAGTAAGTCTGAATTAGAATCAGCATAAACAGAGTTGACACCCAAGAATCTTAAATATTCTCAAAAGAAGAATTTAAAATAGCTATTATGCATTATTTAAAGAAATAAAAGATAGAATCTTAACAGTGATGAGTAACTAGAAGGTATTAAAGATGACCTAATAGGCTTTTTAAAGGGCAAAAAAAGCTTTTAGAAGTAAAAATATAATAGTTGAAATTAAAATCTAATGGATGAGTTGAACAGCAGGTTAGTCACAGCTGAAAGAACAACTATGAACTGAAACATGGAGGTGAATAAATTATCTCAGTTATAGCACAGAAAAATGAAAAGATGAAAACATAAAAGCTTAAGGGATGTGGGCAAGACAGTAGCAGATTCTTGCTGCTGGTCTTGCTGCTTGTCTGGTACTTGAATAACAGAGTACCAGAGAAAAGAACAGAGAGAATGGAGAAAAGAAAATATTGACTAGAAAAGGGCTTAGAATTTTCTAAACCTGATGAAAAGCATAGTCTTCAGAAACAGGAAGCACAACATGTACTAAACAGGACAAATAAAACTAAATCCACGGACACATAATGATTAAATTCAAACCACCAAAGACAATGAGAAGATTTTAAAGTCATTCAAAGAACAGAACACCAGATCACCCACAGAAGAACAGCAAATAAACAAAGCTGATTTTCCAACAGTATTCTTAGAACCCTGAAGTTAGGGAAAGGATATCCTTAAGCTGCTGAGAGAAAATGACTGTCAACCTAGACCTATACTAGGCAAAATTATCTTTCATCTAAACAAACTTTGATAGTGTTCTGCCAGGAGAATGTCAGTAAAGAACTTCAAAAATGAACTTCAGGTCTCAAATGGTCTTTTAAATGAGATTTGCATTCTTAATGAGAAGACATCATCTCCTAAAGAGAGAAAATGCATTCTTGCTAGGCAAAAAAAAAAAAAAAATTGCTCTTTTTGTGTATCTTTTTAAGAAAGCTGCAAGTCTTTTTCATTTGTGCCAAAAGTGAGCACAAATACTCCAAATCTTAACAACATCAGTTACCTCCAAAATGATCTATGGATTCACTTGCAAATTCCAATCAAAATTTTCAAAGGAAACTGGCCAGTCAATTCCAAAATTTATCTGTAAAAGCAAAAGTGTCCCATAGATACGCCTAGACACTGAGTTTGAGGAAATTGTCCAAACATTATGACATTTTATAAACTATAGTAATGAAGACAGAGCAGTATCAGCACAGGGATCAACAAACCAATTGATGGAATAGAGTAGCAAGACCAGGAACAGCTGTTGCACGTGTGTGTAGACAGAGAACACTCTTGCTCCAACACTGCCAGCAAGAGTGCCATGCTTCTCTTTGGTTCTCCTGAGCCAGTCATTGGTCTTCAGTATTTGGGGATATGATGATTTAAGTATCATGACCCCACCCATAGAGCCAGAGAAGGGAGAGCCCTTATAAAACCACAAGGACAGAGAATGGGAAGGAGAGATCCCCGCCAAAGAAAATAGAGGCACCAAAAAAACAGGAGAGGGAAACGGATGCCAAGAGAAAAAGAAGTATCTAACATACATGCTTTCATACAGTTTTCATAAAAGTGATGTCTTTAGTGATGAGAGGAACGAGGATGTTGGTACAAAGTATTCACAAATATGGCCATGCAGACCCACAGACACACACACACACGGGTAAGGGGGCTGTTCATTTCACTCATGTGCCCCTGCTTGATCACCAGGTCTTTTGTTTTCAGGTGAATTCTTTAGTCCCATTCTGGGTCCCTAAGTCAGTATCTTAAGAATTTTTTTTTTCAACCCGGGCCCCTGTTTCATTGTCTCTGAACATTTTTCTCAAAACAACATATTTCCTTGCCATTCTGTGAAGCATTTCCCAAAGCACACTGTACAGGATCCAAATGCTTGGGATGTTGCTGTATAATTATATATATATATATATGTATATATATATATATATATATATTTAAGATTTTTTTTCACATGTACACACTGCTATATTTTGGGCTTCCCAAATGGCGCCAGTGGTAAAGAACCCCCTCCCAATGCAGGAGACATAAGAGACCCAGGTTCGATCCCCAGACCAGGAAGATACCCTGGAGGAGGGCATGGCAACTCAATTCAGCATTCTTGCCTGGAGAATCCCATGGAGAGAGGAGACTTGCAGGTTATAGTCCATAGGGTCACACAGAGTCAGACAAGACTGAAGAAGCTTAGCACTGCTATATTTATCTATTTGTTTTTATTTATTTTTTGCTGTGCTGGGTCTTCATTGCTGCACACAGGCTTTGTCCAATTGCAGAGAGTGGGAGCTACTCTCCCGTTGCAGTGGGCAGGCTTCTCTCACTGCAGGGCGCAGGCTGTAGGCACACGTGTTTCAGCAGTTGCAGCTTAAGGGCTCAGTAGCTGCGAACTGCTGCTCCGGTGTGTGCAGGTTATAGTAGCTGTGGCCCACAGGCTTGGTTATTCTGCCACTTGTGGAATCTCACCGGACCGGGGATCAAACCCATGTCCCCTGTCAGCAGGCGGATTCTTATCCACTGTGTCACCAGGTAAGTATGATAATTATATATTTTTCATCCATTACAAAATAAGTCAGAACAGTTCACTGAAGCACCACATCTTATGTGCCATACTACTCGACTCTGGAGCCTTTACCATGACCTTGAGCATTGGGAATCTTCCGCAGTGGAATCCAATGCCTGAAATGCTGCCTCTCATACTCCTTACACCAGTGACCCAGGACACTCTCTCTTCTCCAGGTAGTGACAACCACCAAACACAGGCCTCCTTTAAAGACACTGGGGAGCAGTTTCCCCTGGGACACTCCCCCACACTGGAGGCATTCCCAAACACGGGCAAGTTAGAATGTAACCAGTGGCAGGTCATAGGTTCTGACCCATCCCATTTTCTGCCCCTCCTGCTATTATTCCTCAGAGCTTATCTCATCCACCTAGAGCAACAGACCTGTTGAAGTACAATGAGATAGATAGCTTTTCTTCTTCTAAGTTTTCTCTGATGAGGTTATATTAGTTTTATGATAAAAATTTTTAAGTATTTTCTAAACAATCTTAACTTAGTATTGAGTTAAGGGGTATTACCCATATAGACCTCCACATAAAATTTCACGAGTAGTCCCCTTAGGAAGCACTAGATTGGAATAGAAAGAACACAGTATTATACCGAAGAATCTGGGTTTCAGTCCTGGCGTCTCCACTCCCATCAGTGTGAATTTGCAAAGGCTCATGAATTGCCAAGCCTTGGCTTTCTCTTCTATAAATGTGGATCATGTGATGTGCCTGAGACACTGTTGTAATTACTTATTTGTATGAACACTGTCAATCCTCACACCAACCATAGGAAGCTGATATCATCATCAGATAATTATTATCTCCTTTTTATGGAAGAGGAGACTGGGGCACAGAGAGGGTACATAACTTACTCTAGGACACATAACTAAGAAGGTGACCAGCCTGGATTTGAACATAGAGAGCTATTTGGAGCCCACACTCTTGACTGGCATGCTGTACTGCTTCCTAACTTGGATTATATGAAAACTAAAAAAGACAATTTATGTCAAGGATTTATATTCCCCCAACCAACTCCCAGACTATAGGTGTCAGGTAGAAAGGGACTGGGCTTCCCTGGTGGCCCAGATGGTAAAGAATCCGCCTGCAATGCAGGAGACCTGGGTTCAGTCCCTGGGTTGGGAAGAGCCCCTGGAAGAGGGCATGGCAACCCACTCCAGGATTCTTGCCTGAAAAATCCCATGGACAGAGGAGAGGGCTACAGTCCATAGAGTCGCAAAGAGCTGGACATGACTGCGTGACTAAGCACAGAGCAGACAGGGCCTACATGTCACCATCTTGCATCCTCTTCACTGAGTTTGGTCTCTGACAACACCCAGCGAAAATACGACACTCCAAAAATACTTCTGCAAAGTTGGTAACAGGCCACTGCCTCAAGTCTCTTCCTCAAGAATTCCCCTGACCTCCTCAGATCCAGGAACTGAAGAGTTAACCCCTAGCACAGCAAGGTGTCCTCCAGGGACACAGGAAATACCAGTAAACATTTGCTAACTGAGTAGTGCTCCGCTCTGAAAACCAAACCCAGAGTCATGTCCTAGGTAAATAATAGAAATGGAATTAGGACCGAAGTCCGCCTGTCTCCAGTGACCATGATCTGTGCTCCAGAGAACACAAGCGTCAGTGTCCGAGGCACTTGAAGCCTGAGAGACAGAAGAGAGTTGCTTTCTACCACAGACTCTAGAACCTAGATGAAAATTCCCACTGCTTGCCAGACTCGCAAGGTCCACCCAAGGCTGGTTGGGATCTGGGACCCGGGACACTTTACTGCAGCGCTTGCACCTGTGTTAGGAGAACCACTGACAAAGACTGCCCTCCATTCTGGCCAGGCATCGTGGTAATCACTTGCATGAGTTACCTCACGACAGGAGGTCCTGCTAAGGAATCCAGAACTAACAAGCTACCACCAACCGTGTAAGAACTCAGGGAAGGCCAAAAGGAGAGAAGTGATGCCAGTCCATATGTCGACCAACCTCCCGGAATCCTTCTCCTGAAATCCATCTTGGCTGAGTGTGTGTAACACCATGAAGGACCCTGAGTCAAAATGATTGGCCAGAGACAACTCAGAAGCTAACCCCATCACTGTAAAACCTCAGACGGTGAGCCACACGTCAGAGCTGTTCTCCTGAGTTCTCGCACCCTGCTGCCTCCACCCAGGCGCCCCTTTCCAATAAAGCCTCTTGCTTTGTCAGCATATGTGTCTCCTCAGACGATTCACTTCCAAGTGTTAGGGCCCTGGAAAGTGTCCCCTTTCCTGCCACATCTGGACAAACGTCTCCTCCAGCAACAAAATACAAAGAAACTATAAGGGACTAAAAATAACTGCATGTGTGTGCAGTTGGAGCAAATTATGGACAACGAGGTGTTAATACAAGACCAAAAACCCAACTGCCATTTCTGAAGAACTGGGGAAAAACAGGGCGTCGGAAGCAAAATCAGAGTACTGTGCATGCCGCCCTGCACTCAATACCATCCAAAGGGGTGTGCAAACCACCTAAGCCACCTCTCTGGTCAGATCCCTGGACCCACCCCTACCCTCACCCTATATAAAGAACCGGCCCCAGCCTCACCTCAGAGAGCAAGCAAGGGAAATTGTTGCTTGTTCTTGGTCCCTCCTGCTGCAGCAGGAATCCCAAGAAAGCCTCGCCAGAATTTCTTGTCTGGCCTCTTATCAATTTCTACTTATTGAGGAAGACCAAGAACCCTAGATGGTAACACCCACATCATCCTGTCTCTCTGACCTCATTGCTACCTCTGCCACACTCCAGCTGCAGTGGCTTCTTTCTGCTTCTTGGCTGGACTTGGCTTCTGTGATTTGGAAAGCTCTTCCAGCAGATTATCACCTTGTGGCTGCTTATCATTCAGGTCACATCTCAGATGTTACCTTCACCCCCCACAGAAGACTTCCTAGGCCAGGAGACATAAGGTTACTACTCTCCCAAACACCATACCGTTGTCACAATCACCTGAAGTATTGTCTTTTGCTTTATGTTCTTTTTTTTTTTTTTTTTTTTGCTTTGCTGTCCCTAGCATGTAAACACCATGAAGCCATTCTCTGTTTTACTCCTGTATTCACAGCTCTCAGCACATTTCTGAATAAATGAATGAGGAGCAAGTGTAGATATCCAACTGGTTAAAGCAGGCCAAGGCCCGACCGCTTTGAAATACAGCAGGAAATATCAAAGCAAGCCTGATTCTAGCAAAGATTCATCCTCCTGCCAATGATAAGTGAGCATCTGCCATACACCAGGCACCGTTCTAGGTACTGGGGGTACACAGGGGAACAGGGAAAAATCCCTGCCTTCATGAGGTTTTTCTAGTAGGAGAATTCAGGCAATACATATCACATATATTACATAAGTAAACATATCATATGGCCAATGGTGGTAAGTGCTAAGGCCAAAAATGAAATATGAAACAGCATTAAGCCATATAGGGAAGCCATAGGGGAGTGTGTAGTTCTAAGGAGTCATTTAAAGACCTGGAGGCTGGGAGGCAGGGAGTCACCAGGGTTACCTGAGGGGAGAGCATTCCACAAAGGCCCTTGTGCAAACATGCCCGGGAAAGGGCGTCTTTCTAAGAAAAACAAGGTGGCTCCAGAGGAAGCGTAGTAGAAGATTAGGACACAAGGGCCCTGAGTCAGATGGAAGCCACTGGAGAGATGTGAGGAGACGTGCTCTGCTATTTTAGCACAAGCTGGAGGGTGCAGCTGAGGGGAGGGAGGCAGACTAGCTCAGAGGCTGTTGCATGGCAATCCTACAAGCAAGAGATCCTGGTGGCTTGGACTAGAGTGAGAGGAGTGGAAGGGGAGAGAGATAGCAGGATTCTGAGTATCTGAGGCCAGATTCTGAAATCACAGCAACAGGTGTGGAGAGAAAGAGAAAGGAGCTAACAATTGTCAGAGACACCTTGAACATTTTTGCCAGTGATGACACAACCTGGGAGCAAGAAGAGGTTGAGAGAAAGGAGCAGGTAAGCAGGGAGATGACCTGGAGTTTGGGGCAGAGACGCCAGAGATTAGTGGGAGAAACAGCCTCACCAGACAAGAGAAGAAAAGAAAAAGAAGGCATGGAGGAAGTCTTTCTGGCTGTGGCTGCCTCTCCTTCTGAGATGTTGTTTCTCTAGATTAAGCATCCTTTCAAGAAGACAAACTCCTGGTAATCAAGGCCAGCTTCATGGGCATGTTGGCGATCTGTGTAGTTTCTCAGAAGAGGTTTGCTCTTGGTTTAATGCTCTGCTTCCCTGTCTTAAAATCCTAGCTTAAACCAGGGTCCCCTGGTTTCCATTTTGCACTGGGCGTAACTCAGTCAGTAAAAAATCTTCCTGCAATGCAGGAGACCCAGGTTCTATCCCTGGGTTGGGAAGATACCCTGGAGAAGGAAATGGCAACCCACTCCAGTATTCTTGCCTGGAAAATCTCATGGACAGAGGAACCTGGCAGGTTAGAGTCCATGAAGTCGCAAGGGTCGGACATGACTTAGAGACTAAAATCCATCCACCCCCAAGTATCATGCAGCTAATGCTGCTGACACTGCTCTCCACTCACCTGCTACCACATTATAAAGGAAGTCTCCAGGTGGGACGTTTTGAGGGGAAGGTTGAGATGGCTGACATTGAAAGAGCCCTTGGACCCTTTGGAGAAGGAGGTGCCGTGTCCATCTGTGCTCTGAGCCGTGCGGCAGTGACTCTGGGAGCATTAGCACACGGCCCTGCAGCAAAGGGCCTCCCTGGCCTCTTTTAAAAAGAGAAGGACAAGAACAACACAAACAATGTCTCTGGTGGAAAAATACAGCATTCCATCTTTTGTAGTTTATCTCTGCCCTCCAAAAACAAATGCATCATGGAATGGTCCCAGAAACCAAGGTTGTCATTTTGATTGGTGCCAAAAATTGGGACCCAGCCACAGTCTTATGATTGATTCTGGGACACAGAATGGAAAACATTAATATTGATTTATCTGTTCATTCTCTTTATTCACTGTTCATCCATTTGCCCAGGCTAGCCATAGCAGCTAGACACTACAAAATTAAATTTAAAACAACTCCTCTATCTGTGGTAGACTCATTCTCCTCCTCTTGCTCCTAGGGCTGCAGCTCCAGTGAGCTAAAGCATCCATTAATTCTATTTTTTAAATATCATGAAATCCACTCAGCAGGGAACTGGAGAACTCACAAAAATAATATTGGAATAATGTAAACCTAAAAATTCTAAACCAGATTGACAGAATTTGTTCCCTTATGGCTGTTTCAGTGCCATTGTGGAGCATCTCAGAAAATTATAAAAAGGAGCAATAGCAGCTTAATAAGCAGGTACTCACAGCTTATTGCATCAGAATAATAAACATGATTTTGTCCTCATGCAGCATCCTTCAGCGCAGCCCAGACACTCCACAGTGCAAAACATGAGCAGAGCCTTAGCCAGTGACCTGTACAAGATACACAACCCTAGAGTGTTTATATTTCTATTGAGGTGTCTTTAATATGGTGTCAATCAACTAAAAACCAAATATGTCTTAATCATTTACTAGGTACCAGCACTATACTCCTATTACTGATAAAGGAAGGTTAGCGTTTGCTTTCAAATGGCATGGCACCAAACTGAATTGTGTAGCACTGCTCTGGCTTAGCTCCCATGATGGATAAGCCGTAGCACAGTCCAGCAATTCCTGTCTTGCTTACCTCAATGCCCCAGACATCCATCTTCAAAGCTCCAAATATGAGATCCTTTATCACATCACACCTCTAAACTCCTATCATAAAATAATGTTAAGACCTCCTTTTCTCTCTGTCTCTCTCTGTCTCTCTGTCTGTCTCTCTGTGGAATTCACAATTAAAAAGTAGAAAAATGAAAAAAAAAAAAAAAGTCAGACATCAAAAAGAGACATAAGTGACTGGCAGACCACCAAGACAACTGAGAACTAAACAGTCATCTCTAATGGAAAGGATGCAGAATTATGTGCCTAGAGCAGAACAAGAAAACACATGGGCAGAGATTCCACCAACATGAGCTGGAAAAGCTCTGTCCAGAGGAGAACATGAGAAGCTCTTACAATGGCCTGTCTGAATATCTCCTTGCTCTGCTTCACTCTGTATGAGATTTAGGGTCACCTCTGAATAAGTGCATCAAGATGGAAACATCCATTTTATCTGAACAGAAAAACATCCATATCATTCAGGGGAAAAGCGCTTTGCTTTGAAGCCACTTAGGCCTACCTAGTATACTCTAATGCAGTTCCCCCACCAGGTTAGCCTCATATCCTGGGAATCCATTCTAGGGTTTGAGGAAAAAGCCCAACTAATAGCAAAGTGTCATTTTTCCTGCTTTGCTGAGATTCTCACACAAGGTCAGGTTCTTCCCCTACTCCTGCAATAAGAAGCAAGAAACCCAATCATATCATTTTAAGATTCTTTTTAAAAGACTGATAATTAATTTATTTGCTTATAAAAATGAGTTCCCCACGGGTTAAAATAACAAACTAGGCAAAATCCAGCTTTACTTGGCAATTAACTAATGGGCCTTACCAGGATGCCCTTCCTCCAGCAGGTGTTTTTAGCATACTGAATTAACAAGAGATAAACTTTGTATTCTTCTGACCCAATTTCCAATGCATACCCTTGTTTTTAGATAAGACAACTGATACACTCAGAAAGACTTTCCTTCAGTCAGATCTGTACCTATGTTTTTAAAATAAAAGGTTATATAAAGAAAATTTATTTCCCATTGCCACTCATTTCTAATACATTAAGTATCAATACTTCAAAAGCCATTACTTGTTTCTCTTCAAAAGAGAATTGAATTTAAGAAGGAAGCTTATCTAAGTTCTTTAAGATTTGGAAAGTAATTCCCAAGATAGGCATGTATTCATTTCAAGGGAAAGTTTTACTTAAACAGAGGGAGCCACGTGATTAAAAATGAATGTTCTTTGAAATGTTTTAAGCTTTACTTTGAAAAAGAAAAATCTCGGGAAAATGTGGCTTCTCCTAAGATAATTTCCAAAAGCAACCCTTCTCCCAATACAAGTTTCACATAATTGCAGCTCTGAGATCAATTCTGTTTGTAGAAAAACAGAGTAATCTTCTCCCGAGACTACAAAGGACATTGGAGAGTGTTCCATTTGTTTAGCTTAAAAACTGTGGGACCACAGTTATCCAGATGATATACAGTGTTACTTTTATAAAATAACGCACATTTACATTAGAGAGCAAACCTAGCATCATTGGGGACCACTGTAAGTCATTGATATTTATCGGTATTTTTTCCTTTCCTTTTTTATGTAATACATACTTTTAGCACACTTGAAAAAGAAGGTGTACATGACAACCTCCAGGAATGCCTGGGGAAGAGCATCTTCCTTTTGGAACCTAAATACAGATTTGTTTCTAGTTGGTTTACTCAATTGTAAACCAGCTTTAATAAATCACAAAGCAATGCTTTC
The DNA here is from genome assembly GCF_963930625.1 of Muntiacus reevesi. Lineage (NCBI taxonomy): Eukaryota > Metazoa > Chordata > Mammalia > Artiodactyla > Cervidae > Muntiacus > Muntiacus reevesi. Next base: position 12,157,489 of record NC_089256.1, read on the forward strand.
AGAGTCTTGCCATAAACTGGAAATAAAAAATGGAATTAGGGGTCAAATTTTTGACCTACCAGAGCCAAAATATTAAGAAAGGGATACTCCATCCTATGGAAATTGTTTCAAGGATGAAAGAAAGGAAGGCCACTAACTAATTTTATGAAGTTAGTTACAAATTTAATAACAAAACTAGAAGTACAAGATAGACAATTATAGACCTATCAATTGTTAACATAGATGGAAGAGTCCTAAAATATTAACAAATCAAGCCCAATAGTATATTTTTTTAATTACATCATAATAATTTGGGATTTAGTACAAGATGCAAAGAAAAATCAACATCAGAATCTACTAAAGCATAAATTCACATTAATGAAATAAAGAGGGGAAAACCTCAGTAGGTACTGACAAATCACTAGTTAAAATTAAGCACCCATGTGTCTCTTTTAAAATGCTTTTAGTAAAAAAATAAAATAAAATAAAATGCTTTTAGTGAGCTATGAGTAGGAGAGGATTTTCTTAATACAATTTAAAAATTCACCAAAAATCTAGACCAAACATAACACATAATGATGACAATTTAGAAACATCACCATTAAAATCAGAAATAAAATAAAGACGGCTGCTCTCCCTGCATGAACATCATTGTAAAAGTGCTACATAACAATAAGAAAAGGGAAAGAATAGCAAGAAGCTTGGAAAGAAATACATTAAGTTGCTACTATTTTTTATTATTATTTCCCACTTATAAATGCAAGGCTCTTCTGTCCATGGGATTCTCCAGGCAGGAATACTGGAGTGGATTGCCATGCCCTTTTCCAGGGGATCTTCCTGACCCAGGGATCGAACCCACATTTCTTATGTCTCCTGCACTGGCAGGCAGTTGTTTACCATTAACACCACCTGGGAAGCCCAACATGTTTATATACTGATAGTTTTTGCATTAAAAGTGCATAATTAAATTGAAGGTTGCCTTGCAATAGAAAAGTTTTCTTCATCCATTACCTTCACAGGATTTGTTTTTCCTGTGTAAATTTCTAATTCTCACTGAGTAAGTCTTGCTAAAAGGCTGTTTATAAGTGATTAATTTCAAAGATTTACCTCATGTGTGAGTCCTCTAATATCCAATGAGGACCGAAATACTATCCGTATACAATAAACATCAGAGATTTCTCTATGAGTTTTGACTGATGGCTGATTTGTTGTAGAGAAAATTTCCATGCTTATTATATTCACTGAGCTTCCCTTGAGTTCCTGAATGTTTCACTTCTAGTCAAATAAAGAGAATTATATGTATGCACATATAACTTACAATATCAGCAAAACTTTTTTTAAAAACTAGAAATAAATCTAAGAAAAAGTTTTAAGAGAGAATTCTTAACATTATGAAAGGACATAAAAGAAGTCTTGGATAAATAAGATGTACCTTGTTCATGGATGGGACACTGAATAAAGATGTATTTTTTTTTTTCCAATAAGACTAATGTGATTCTAATCTCAATTGACAAAGTGGAATTTAGCAAAATGATTCTGCAGTTCATATGAAAGAGTAGAGTTCCAAGAAAAGTCAATGTAATTCTAAAAAGAACAAAAATAGTAGTTCTGATAGATATCAAGATATCATAACCTTTACAGTAATGAAAACAGTATGGTATTAGTAAAAAGACAGATAGATTAATGAAACAGAATAGAAAGGCTGAAAATACAAAATATGATAGAGATTGGCTTACACAGTAGAAGGAAAAGGATACAGTATTCAGTTAATAATGTTGGAAAATTTGGCTAGGGTTTCCCTGGTAGCTCAAAATCTTCCCTGATGGCTTAGAGGGTAAAGAATCTCCCTGCAATGCAGGAGACACAGGAGACACGGGTTTGATCCCTAGATTGGGAATATCCCCTGGAGGAGGAAATGGCAACGCACTCCAGTATTCTTGCCTGGGAAATCCCATGGACAGAGGAGCCTGGAGGGCTACAGACCCAGGGTTACAGTCCATGAGTCGCAAAGGGCTGGACACAACTGAGCAACTAACACAACACTTTCCCTGGTAGCTCAGCTGATAAAGAATCTGCCTGCAATGCAGGAGAGGAGACACCGGTTGGATTCCTGGGTCGGGAAGATCCCCTGGAGAAGGGATGGGCTATACACTCCAATATTCTCAGGCTTCCCTGGTGGGTCAGATGGTAAAGAATCCACCTACAATGCTAGAGGTCTGGGTTCAATACCTGGATTGGGAAGATCCCCTGGAGAAGGGCATGGCAACCCACTCCAGTATTCTCGCCTGGATAATCCCCATGGACAGAGGAGCCTGGTGGGCTACAGTCCATGGGGTCGCAAAGAGTCGGACATGATTGAGTGACTAACCACAGCACACCTAGAGAATAAACAGTACTACACATAAAAATACATTCTAAGTGAATTAAAGGTATAAATACAGAGACTTCCCTGGTGGTCCATTGCAGAGGGTGAGGATTCAATCCCTTGTTGGGGAGCTGGGATCCCTCTCAGCCAAAAACCAAAACATAAAACAGAAACATTATTGTAACAAATTCAATAAAAACTTTTTAAATGGTCTATATCCAAAAAAAAAAAAATCTCAAAAAAAAGCTACAATTGTAAAAATCAAAACTTTAAACTACAGAAGAAAAAAAAAATAATTGGCCTCCATTTAAAGAAAGAAATTCAAAGGCATGTGTTAGTCTTTACTTGCTCCTTAGATCGCAGTAAAATAACTGTCAAAGGATTTCTAAGATATTAAAACCACAGAAACAAAAGGAAATGAAGAACAAACAGCAGCAGCAAAGTCTGCAACCCAACAAGCAGATGGATGAGCAGTAACTTAGTTAACAGACACCCAGAAAGTCAAATTCTAAACTGTCAGTGTAGAAATCAAGATGCAACTTGATATACTGAACAGAATTGTCAAAAGATTTATCAATTGGTTTTGCCAGTACCACTGGACATGAAGGTAAAAGTGAGTTATAAACAAGAAGATCGGTTAAAGTATGTTTAAGAAGCATTAAGACCCCCAAATCTGCATCCTTACTTTGTCTAATGAGGAAGCACCCTTTATTGACCCCGCAGTTTATTCTCTGGGGAGGTCTGTGGGTGGGGGGACACCAGCCTAGTTGACAGCAAGGGTACCCTAGGAAAACAGAGAAACTGAAGTTAAAGGTTTAATTCTGAAGTTTGACACTCCCAGCATTTTTTTCTCTACTTGGTTCCTAAAATTCTGACAGGCAGATATGTATATTCCAATCAAGAGCATGAAAAGCCTTTCCTAGAGGAATATTTTGAGAAAAAGATCTAAAGGTCTAAAGAAAATTACATGGGGAGTTTCTAAACCAAATGGCACCACTGGAACAGCCTACGTGAAGCCTCCAGTTAGCTTCAAGTCCCAGGCAGGCTTAGTGTCCTGCTCAATTACAAGGGGACAAACAAGGATCCCCAGGTATTTGAAGAAGTCCTCTGATCCTCTGATTGAAATATAGGAGCTAACAAGGCAATTTGAAGGAACAGTCTTCACGTGAGAAGAATGAAAATTTAAAAATAGTAGCATCATTTCAGACCTAAAATATTGTATATCCATGAACTAATAATAAGATACCATTTTAAACAGAAAGAAAAGGAAGCTTTTTTAAGATACTTGGAAGTTAAAAAGATAGCAAAAATGAAAAACTTCACTTTGAAGGTTAAGAATAAAATTAAAAGACTGTCCCTTAAAGAAGGACAGAATCCTAAACAGAAAACTTTAGAATATAAAGAGCTATAAAAGCATAGGATGAAATTGTTAGAGAAATAATTCAAGAAATTTCCCAGAACTAAAGAGCCTGTATTTTCAGATTGAATGGGTCCAGTTACTGCCCAGAACATGGGGGTAATTAACCCCCATCAGGACGTGCCATTTTGAAGCTTCAAAACAGCAGAAGACCCTTCAAACTCCCAAAGAGGAAAAGCGATAACCAGAGGCATCAGACAGACAATCATCACAAGGACAACCTTTGGAAAGGTAAAAGACAGGGGAGCAACGCCTCTGAAATTTGTCTTAAGGACAGTTATTTCAACCTAAAATTACACATCCAACAAAAGTATTATAAGTGAGGGCAAAATAAGGCATTTTAAGATATTCAAGTTCTCAAAAAGTTTCTCTCCTATGCATTAGTTTTCAGGAAGCTACTATAACCCTGTTATATATATATAACCCTGCAAAAACAAAGGTATAAACCAAGAAAGAGGAAGATAGAAAAGTACAAACCCAATACAAGAAAGGCAAAGGGAAGTCTTAGGATAAGAGATGCACTGTCACTGCAGGAGACAACAGTTCTTCTTGGGGGAGGATAGACATCTTTTCAAGATGACTGACATCATATCTGATGTGTTTGACCATATCAAGGGGAGAGTTTTATATATTCATTCAATTAAATACTTGCAGATATCTTAACGAGTCAACACAAACACACACACATACACACATCTCAACATAGAAAGATTTGGAAAATAAAATATTGAGTGAGAAAGCCATGAAAGTACTATGAACATGGAGATATCATTAGAATTGTTTTAAATGAATGGTACTAGCAACACTGTAGGCTTTTAATAGGGATGTGGAGGGAACTAAGGTCATAAAGTTTCCTTTTCTGAGGAAAGAAGAACACCAATGGTACTGAGGAGGGCAAACCAAGGGAACTTCATTTTTATCTGTAAGGTTGTGTTTCTTTTAAATGATTTTAAAAGCCTAAGGCGAAAATGACTAAACATGGATATTAGTTAATTCTGCATAGTAAGTACACAAGTATTGATCTTACATGATCTTTCTATTTTTCTGTATTTTTATTTTCCAGGAAGGAAAGAAAGAAGGAGGGAAAGAAAGACAAATGCATCAATCACAGCCTTTCCCAGGGCCTAGATGGCAGGGCCAGGAAAACAGGGGCCAGGACAAGCAGGGGCCTGCTCCAGCCACTCCCTCCCAAACTAAGGCTTCTCTCCGCCTTGTTCAGTCCATTGCTCACAACAGAATACAACCATTCTGCAAGGTGCATGTTTCATTTTTTAAATAAAATCCCTTTTGAAATCTTAGCTCTTTTGCTTTCTCAACATAGTCCTTTGAATTTGTGCCTCAAGAGTCCAAAGTCTCAGAAAGCCGACCTGAAACGATGGTTTGGGAGAGGGCTTAGTAAATAAAACAGTGTTGACTGTTTGTATTATTGCTTAGTATCGCTATTACTTTAATAGAAAACATAGAAGTAACAATTCACTCTCAATTACATCTGGCAAAGTGCCATCAAACCTAAAGACTTCACCTGGTGGCAGCTACCTCAAAGACAGGTGAGCTCCTAGGAGAAAATGGACAGGACTCGGGGCTGCTCTGTCAATATCACCTAAGATGTGATAGTAAGCCTCATAATGATGGAGGGCTTGGGAGTGGCTGATGCTGAGAAGGCATTTCTTCTGTTTACCTAGAGATTTGCCCTTGGCCATCAAAAGCCTGCTAAATACTCAGCTTCAAGTGCACAGTCACAGCTTCTGCAGAAAAGCCGAAAAGCTGAGCCTACAGATACCCACGCGTATGGTCTCCGATAGACTCGAAATAGTTCATCATCAGACTCTCATTTGATTTGGAACTGGAAGAATTGCAAAGAAGACAAAAATGAAAGGTACCGGACAGTTATCCTTTCTCTATTTAAAAAAAAATGACTGAAGTTTGGTGAGAATGTTGTCTGCTTAGGTTCAGGTCAGGGCTTATACTCTCTGACGCTTGATGGATTTCTGGCTTCAAATGTTTTATCAAGACAATCCACCTTGTAGCCATCTCCAAAGAAGACTGTGTGGCTCTATTAAGTCCGCAATTTGCTTTTTTAAAGTGACTAAATATGCTTTTTCACAACAACGACAAGTCATCTCCCTCCTGGAGCCAACAGAGTTTGTCACCCAGCTTCACCGGCTTTTCAAAGCCAGCCATCAAAAAGCAAAGGAAATGTCATGACTTTGGAGCGGTCAGAAAGCTCTTAAGTCGCAGTGCAGGCTATTTCTCCTTTTGTGGCACAGAAAAGAGTGGACAGACACAATGAATAAATAATCCCATTGTACTTACAAACGAGTAACAATCCTTCAAAATGAGGTGAGGAACAAAGATAGGAGATAGCAGTGCAGCCCTGGTCTTAACAGAACAGCTTGCAATTCCAGGGCCTAAACTGCTTTTGCAAACAAACACACATGAGGTGACCCTGAGAAAATAAAATTTAAAAATGGCATCCGATTCAGAATGCCAATAGGCTCAGCCTAAATGGCCTTCTGCATAATTCACTTTGGACATCTTCAGCCTCTGTGGCTAAAAGGCAGTTGGTCTGGGCCAAGGTTAACGCCTTAAACCATTCAAAATAACTAACTTTGAAATAAGCATCAGGGTCACCAGTTGTTGCTAAAAACACCCCTTCATCATTTTTACTTCGCCACGGCCTTTCCTTTCCCTTTAGTGAAGTCTCGTTGTTTTATGTTGCAGCATTTGTCCAAGGCTTCCGTTTTTCATCTCTGGTGCCTGCAGCCACCCCTTTCCCACCTTGAACTGCAGAATCCAGGGGTAAACAGCAAACATGTGATGACGGGAATGCCCAGCGGAGAAGGTCTGATGCTGGATGGAGCAATGGGGGACCCAAGACACAGCTGGATAAAGCTCAATCTAGATATCTGAGGGTTCACAGAAACAGAAAACTCCAGGAACTCAGAACTTCTAATGGCCTTAGAGAATTCACAACTGCAAACTTTCAGTTTTAATTTCCAAGCAAGTAAAACAAAGCCTCTTCATTAAGATAGAGAGTAGATTTTGCATATATAAAATAGAGTTTTATTTTCTCTTCCCAAGACCAGGGTTTTCTTACTTTGTAGGCAAAGGAAAAGTAAAATTTGAAAACTAGGATTGTTAGGTGTGGAACCACCATGGCCCAGGATTCATCTCCATGATAGACAGGTATATTGGCTGGCCTCATTCCCTCCCTGCAGAGCTTAGCACTCTTCTTAAACCAGACCTGCACACCAGGTTTAATACCCATGTTGATGTAGATAATCATCTGTCCCAAGAAAACATAGCACTATGTTTAACCACTTTTCTTCAATAAAGGAAGTACAAAGAATTGAATTTAGTACTAGATATGATATGTTTTTCTTTTTTCCATTGACTAATTTATTATTTGTAGATCAATAAATATTTATTAGGTACCTTCTTAAGTCCAGGCACTGTGTTGGGCATGATATAAAATTATACATAATTTTTGGTGCCCTATGTAATTGTGAAAAAGGCACAGTCTTTGCTTTCTCTGACTGCATTAGAAGATAAAGTATTGCATGTGACAAAGTTAAAATCCTTAGCAGCCAGTCAGGATAAGAGGCTTCTCAATATTAGATACAAACACACATGCGTGAACACACACAAAGACAAAATTAAACACACAAATGGCTATTTGTCCCAGTGAAACTCTCTTTTCAAGTCCAAGGTCTCCCTTGGACTATTTTTGGTCTCTTCTTTGTCCAGTTTCAGGACCTTTTCATCCTGAGCTGCTGCCAGAGTCCTAACCACTTCACAGAAAACAGAGAGCCTGAGCTTCATTAAGTCAGTAGAGAAGATCATAAAAACACCCTATAGTTGTGGTTCTCAAACTGTGTGCTGGGATACCGCACGGTGCTACAACAAATACATGTGGATATTTTAAATTTTCCAAGGAAATACACGGACATGTGTCAGACACTGTGAAAAATACTAGCTAGTAGAGATGATGGAATTCCAGTTGAGCTATTTCAAATCCTGAAAAATGATGCTGTGAAAGTGCTGCACTCAATATGCCAGCAAATTTGGAAAACTCAGCAGTGGCCACAGGACTGTAAAAAGTCTGTTTTCATTCCAATTCCAAAGAAAGGCAATGCCAAAGAATGCTAAAACTACCACACAGTTCTACTCATCTCACACGTTAGCGAAGTAATGCTTAAAATTCTCCAAGCCAGGCTTCAGCAATACGTGAACCATGAACTTCCAGATGTTCAAGCTGGTTTTAGAAAAGGCAGAGGAACCAGAGATCAAATTGCCAACATCCGCTGGATCATCAAAAAAGAAAGAGAGTTCCAGAAAAACATCTATTTCTGCTTTATTGACTATGTCAAAGCCTTTGACTGTCTGGAACACAATAAACTGTGGAAAATTCTGAAAGAGATGGGAATACCAGACCACCTGACCTGCCCCTTGAGAAACCTGTATGCAGGTCAGGAAGCAACAGTTAGAACTGGGCATGGAACAACAGACTGGTTCCAAATAGGAAAAGGAGTACGTCAAGGCTGTATATTGTCACCCTGCTTATTTAACTTCTATGTAGAGTACATCATGAGAAACGCTGGGCTGGAAGAAGCACACGCTGGAATCAAGATTGCTGGGAGAAATATCAATAACCTCAGATATGCAGATGACACCACCCTTATGGAAGAAAGTGAAGAGGAACTAAAAAGCCTCTTGATGAAAGTGAAAGAGGAGAGTGAAAAAGCTGGCTTAAAGCTCAACATTCAGAAAACTAAGATCATGGCATCTGATCCCATCACTTCATGGGAAATAGATGGGGAAACAGTGGCTGACTTTATTTTTCCAGGCTCCAAAATCACTGTAGATGGTGATTGCAGCCATGAAATTAAAAGACACTTACTCCCTGGAAGGAAAGTTATGACCAACCTAGACAGCATATTGAAAAGCAGAGACATTACTTTGTCAACAAAGGTCCGTCTAGTCAAGGCTATGTTTTTTCCAGTGGTCATGTATGGATGTGAGAGTTGGACTGTGAAGAAAGCTGAGTGCCGAGGAATTCATGCCTTTGTACTATAGTGTTGGAGAAGACTCTTGAGAGTCCCTTGGACTGCATGGAGATCCAACCAGTCCATCCTAATGGAGATCAGTACTGGGTTTTCATTGGTAGGACTGATGTTGAAGCTGAAACTCCAATCCTTTGGCCACCTGATGCAAAGAGTTGACTCATTTGAAAAGTCCCTGATGCTAGGAAAGATTGAGGGCAGAAGGAGAAGGGGATGACAGAGGATGAGATGGTTAGATAGCATCACCGGCTCAATGGACATGGGTTTGGGTGGACTCCAGGAGTTGGTGATGGACAGGGAGGCCTGGCATGCTGCGGTCCATGGGGTTGCAGAGAGTCGGACACAACTGAACGACTGAACAGAACGTTATTATATATAATCATTAAACATATTGTATCTCTGAATCTAATACATTATTGATTTTAAGATACATTCTTTTACTTACCTAGAGTAGGGAAATATCCTGCCAATTAAACCATGATGCAAGACTTTCTTATCACAATGGATAAATTTTTAGATTTATTAGAAGACCTTTGTAGACTTTAGACATAGATTGTAATTATCCACCATGCTTAAGCATTCATAAAAAGGGTAATATAAATGAAATAAGTTTGCTATGGTACTACTACATCTTCACATTTTGAGTCCCAGCTCTTATGAATCAATTTTCAACTGAGATGTAATGACCACAGTTTTATACCCAGAATCATCTTCTATGCCATCAAGAACATTGGAGAAGAAACATTTCTTATGATGTTCCACTACTGTCTCTGGGAGTTTCTTCCAAGACATGGATGCCATTCTCTAAGTCTTCTCTCTGGAGCTTTCTTACTTGAAATTGCCAGGCAATAAAACCACTTCATGACAGAAACCTAACTGAAGGCATTACAAGAAGCCATTGACTATGAGACACACCTTGATTTCAGACACCATTAAGGCTCTCCTAGACATAATAATTATACTACCCTGGTAATAAAGGAGGCGCAAGTCAAGGACAAGGGACGTACATCAACCCTGATGAAAGTGAAGAGTCAGAAACCAGCCAAGTTATGAGAGGATTTTCCACCACCATCAGAGCCAGTCACTTTCTCAAGGCTGTGCCTTTTGTTTGTTGCACCTGGATGTTTATCCATCATTAGGCAAAGCACCATGGTCGAGAGGGAGGGGTCAGGAGGGAGGTACACAGATGTTTTCTAAAGTGAGAGCAGGAGGGGAGATGAGAAAGGAGAATCTGCAGACCACAGGCACGCCCCCAGAAGATAAATATTAAGAAAGAAGACCTGTGAAGTCTGAGCATCTAAGCTATCCCGTGCCCTCGTGCTATATGGAAGGTCTCTACGTATCCCCGGTGATGCATTCACCAGCCTGAAGCCTGCAACACCAGACTCACTTGATGTTGCATGTGCAGGGCAGTGAAATATTGTAGAAGGTTGGTTCAGGGTGGACAGACTGCCTCGCTGCTCCTACATGCCTAGAACTCCCTCACAGAAGCTATGGTGTCTCAAGAGAGACCTCAGTCCCCAGAGACACTGTGATCTGCCAAGCTGGATTGATGCCAGCCTCTTCCTCCATTCCATGGGCCAAGCAACCAAAATTGAGACAAGAGAAGAATCCCTCCTGGTTCTTTAGCAAGACAAATATTGATGTTTCCCCGCCACGTAGACTCCCCTTGCTTCTGTCACGGGTTCTGTCCCAAAGACCCATCATATAAACAGCTAGCCAGACAGCATGCCTAGATGCTTATGAAAATGCATGATGTTTTAAAAATGTTCTTCTGTGCTTTAATCCTCCTTTAAAATTAATGTTCCTAATTCCTGGGGCTGCCGCGATAGGATCTCAGCCATCTGCCCCTGCTGGTACCTACCACATCCCCTGATTAAACAAAGGGAAACAGCTAAAGGCACCAGGGTTTTCTTTCAGAGGGGCCCATATATTCTTCATTCACCTCATTTAGGAATATGATTTTCTTCTCAAACTGATTTTTTTAACTAAATAAACAAATTGTCTTCCTCATCGCTTCTTAATTTGACAACTGGGAAAGAGTTCTGTTACTTTCCTATCCTCACAATTTCAAACATGACTTCTCCCCAGCAGTGCCCTGCCTCCATCAAAATGGTACTTCTGTGTTTGTACATTCTTGTCTACTGCCTCATGATCTTTCTGATACATTCTATTATTATAATAATATATACACAGTGATGCCCCTGACTTTTCCACTTCTCTGAGAATTGAAACAATGACACTGAAAAACATGAAATAAAATAAAGAGCACCCCATCAAATTCAGAAAGTGAATACTCACGTCCATGGACACTTTTGATACTTTACTGTTTTAACAGATTTAAGTTACCTAGAGAAGCACAACTTCATTTTCTACATCTCCACTCAGTCTGAACCTCCATTTCCATTTGACACAGCAGCAAACAATTTAGTCACATTGCCGATCATTCAGACATTTTAAGCTTAGTTCAATCAAATGATGTGTGTTCCTTGTTCTCCATTCCACCTCCCCTTCTGTATTCCCTTTCCATTCAGGGTTGCAGCCAAGTTCCAGAGACAGCACAAGAGTCCAGGAGGGTGGGGCTGTGGAGGCATGGAGGAAGCCTCTGGGCCACAGACATCCTCACCCATCTGCTTGTATTTACCAGTATGAACTCTTCTCCCTTGATCAGTCATTTCTGTACTTCGAGGGATATGGGGACTTTCTGAGGCTCTCCCAGTGAAAAGCTACTCCCATGCCTTTGTGGCCTGTGGAATATTAGCAAGTGTACCACTTCCGAAGTCCCAGAGGATAACAGATCACACGTCATTATTCTTGGAAGCCTACATGTAAAGACATCTCTAGGTACCCCCCTGCACCCACCCCAAGGCAGTGCATGGGAAAGAACTTCTCTCCGATTTCTAACCTTTTTTTCTTCCCCATATATATCTCCATGCCTCTGGACCTCTCACGTAGGGCACTAGTTCTCAATAGGCACTGCCCTCATGACAATTTTGAAAATTTGTGAGGGCAGCTTCCCCAAAACATCTTTTCAAAGTTTTCAAATCTCTGGAAGAATTCTAATAATAGAACAATAATTATCTAGATGATTGAGAAATTTATCATTAATACTATTATCTATTACAGTTAGTATTTTATATAATAAATTGTTATTATATATAATAGTTACTGTATAACTATTATAATCATTTGTTAGTCAAGAGTCTCCAGATATCACAGTAATATTCTTTATAATTAGTTTTTAGTTCCACCCAGGATTCAATTAAGGAACACACATTGAATTGAGCTGTATTGAATCCCCTTTCATCCAAATAGCTATAGAAGTCAGAGAAGAGGAGGCAAGAATAACACTCATCTCACAAATGCAGGGGAGGGTTCCACCAATAAAAAATTGTTCTATATCCCATGTGACTTTTGACTATTTCTACAAGCATTCATATCAATTTCATAAATTGTTTTTATGATAGGAAGAAACTTTTAGGGGTGGTAGATATGTTTATGGCACAGATTGCAGTGATGATTTTAGAGGAATCCACTTATGTCCAAACTCATCAGTTGTATATACATTAAATATATTCAGCTTTTTTTTTTTATTCAGCTTTTTATATGTCAGTCATACCTCAATATTATTTAAAGCAAATAATAACATTAATAAAATACAAATGAAATTTTTAAATAAATAAAATAAGAATAGTTTATAATTACCTATCTAATTATCTGAAAGTATTACCTATAATTATCTGAAAGTCTTAGTCGCTCAGTCATGTCCAACTTTTTGTGACCCCATGGACTGTAGCCTGTCAGGCTCCTCTGTCCATGGAATTCTCCAGGCAAAAATACTGGAGTGAGTAGCCATTCTCTTCTCCAGGAGATCTTCCTGACCCGGGATTTGAACCTATGCCTCTTGCATTGTAAGCAGATTTTTTACCATAGTCTGAGCCACCAGGGCTGCATAATTATCTATACCTAGAGCCTAATTTCATTTCACTTATAAATAAGGTGACTTTTGCACACTTTGATTATATGCTGAATTTTGAGGTATAGCAACAATAGCAACAATTAAGGGAAGACTGTAACCTGTTTTGTCAGAAATTTTTTCAAGAGTTCATTTCAAAAAAGTATGTCACTAATGGCAACACTATTTATAGTAATTGTCAACACATGACACCCCAATATCAGTCTGTATTCAAAACTGTCACTTTCACAGTTCAAGTTCAAGCATAAAACCACATGATATTCTCTAGTGTAGTAGTGGCCAAGTATTTAAACATTGAAATATATGTTTTATTTTAAGTTGCTTACATTTTGTTTCTCGTTTATATTCAGAAAGGGTATATCAGGTTCATTTTTTGTTTGGTTGGTTTTGTGTTTACGTAGGTAGGTTATGTGTGTCATTTTTCATTTCAAGAAAATAAGAGGGACTTTGCAAAGTAGCAGTGATTAAAGGGACTTCCAATTGTTAGAAATGTGTAAGTTCATCAGGGAAATATGAACACAGTGATTAGGGAATTATCATTAATTATCTTTAGATGTAATAATCGTATTGGGGTTATGTTTTCTAACAAGGCTCTTTTATTTTAAAAGATTGCATACAGAAGTATTTGCAGATAAAATGCTATGGTTTGCTTTGAAATAATCAGGATGGTGGAATGAATCAGGTAGGGATGAAACAAGACACACGATGGATCAATAATTGTTGAAGCTAATGACAGGTACATCAGGCTCATTTTACTATTCTCTCAATTGTTGGAAATGTTTGAAATTTTTGGCAATAGAAAGGTTGAAATAAAGAAAAGGGGAGCCTACTGTGTCTGATGCAGTTGAAAACCACTGGTTTATGGTGAATTGTATATTCAGTTTTCTTTCGGGCTTAGCTTTTTGAAGTTTAAAAAAAAGAATTGACTCTTTTGTCTATATTTGTTGTGTCTTCCTTCAGTGTAAGTGGCAAGCTGTGCTAGATGACAGAGAAAGCTCACTTGGAGAAAAGTGGGGCAAATGGGAATGAAGGAGACTGGGAATAGCATGGGAGGGGGCAGAAAACTTTGGAAAACATCCCTTGTCCCACTATGCCACCTCTCAGCATCTCAAATGAACTTGCCTGCTGACTGCAGTGGCCTCACTGACTGTGAAGTGTTTCAGACCCACAGGTCTATGGACAGGTGTATAGAATCAGCCCCCTGCTGCCTCCCAGCCAGACCCCCTTCTGGCCCCTAGATTTCTCTTCCTCTCTACTTGTTCTAATTCCAATTCTCAAAGATGGAACCTACGCTGGGCGCAGGATTCATTAATGAGCATGTCCTAGGTTCTGGGCTGCAAGCTGCAGGGGACAGGGAACAAGCCAGATGACACTTGGGAACCCCAGTCTGGTAGAGGTAACATGTGTGCAAAGGAGTTGCTCATGATTCAGACACAAAGCAAAGACATTGTCTCCTCAGGTGCTGAGGCTTCGTGAACTTGTAAACATGATGCAAAATTTATGCACAGAACAGCCCTTGCCCAGAGCTTCCCCAGGGGCCCAATCACTTCCAGGAGTCAAAACTGAATTCCATTTAATTCAATGACTATTTACCAAATACCCGCCCTGGAGTTAGGCATTCCTTTTGGAAATATTCTTTCCAAGACACACCGGTTTTCATCTCTCCCAGCTCTCATTGCTCTGATCCTTCTCACTGGTGTTATTTGTATTTCAGCCATCTCCTACTCCAGACAGATCAACATTTAGAGCTCTTTCTAGCCTAACAGAGCTGCCTTCCAGACAATTTCTGGTTCATTTCAAAGTAATGTTTAAAAAACACTTTCATCAAAACCAGGTTTGCAAAAAAAGAGAAAGCAATGTACACCACAGGGAGGAGAAGGCATGTCCCTCACACCCTCTCAACTCCGCTTCTTTGCCCAGAGACTCACCCTTCCAGGGTCCAGAATCTCCACTCCTGGAGGGAAAAGTCCTAGCGGACATACCGCCAAGTACCCTTGTTTGCTCTGGATATTGTACGGTGATGTACAAGTTTCTGTCAAAGCTGTATATTCATACTTTGGAACCGGCACAGGTAAGGGGTCACTACAAGCTTTAGGAACCCCCTCAACCTGATCAATTCATCTAAGAGACTCTGGGGGAAAAGAATCCCCATCTGCACTCAGGTAACATTTCAGACAGCTTGAACCCCCACCTGCACGTGCACCTTCACTAGGGGTGAGGGGTGTGTTGAGGAATGCTTTTGCTAAGACCACATATGAAAGCATATCAGAGATCTATCAGTTCCCTCTGCTTGTACCTCAACATTGCAGCTGAGAGTTGACAACCACATGTTCTACTTCCTCCACAATCTATACCTCCACCACCATCAGGAGTGAAGGCAGGTGGTAGAAACCATCCATCAAGGACAGAGCCATCTCCTCTTCCTCTCTGAAGGCTCTCAGCAACTTGTTTATTAGCCCCTTTCTGAGAAGAGACATTCAATAATTAAAATGAAATTCGAAACCAAAATTATGAACACTTACACCTCATTTTTTTTCCTACCAGCTGGAACTTTCAAGGAATAAAATTATATATCTTCTGATTAGTGATTAACGAAAGACAAGTCACAATTCTTTCCTGCATTAAAAACTGTACTTTAAAATGCAAAATCAGTCAACTCTCTCACTTAGGGAGCAGAGGGGCTTTCTGGAATATGACCAAGTCTGGCTTCCACAGTACATTTCCCTGCTAGCAATGCTCTTAGGAATCAAATGTGGTTTATTTCATTTTAAGTCGCTTTTTTTTTCAATTCAGGAAAATGAATGTTGCAGCCAGATAAGAAACTATAGTCTGCTTTCAAAAAGGTTACAAGAAAACTGCATCTTGCATTACTAATCCTTTATCTTCATGTTAACAAAAAGATTACTGACATATTTTTGAATGAAAGAAAATAAAATAGCAAATGAATCTTAGGAAATGTGTAACTTTCATGCGACACACAAATCGGTTGTTAAATATTTTTTAAATGAAGGAAAATACATAATAAAATTTTCCTTTAGAAGTAAAAAAAAAAAAAAACAACTTTTGAGGCTAGAAGAAAAAAAGCGAAAAAGATGATTGGGATTTGCTCTTTCACAGGATGTAGAATATGAATTAAATGATTGTACCTATAACTTCTTAACAGATAACATGTTTCCCAAAAATGATTTCATTGGTCCAAAGAAGTGTTGTTTTGTGAGGGGAAACATATCAAAGGCTGTCTCTGTGCTTCTTTCCTGCAAGCCAGACTCCATTTCCCAGAGTTCCTGAGGAAGATTTTGGAAGACTGAAGCCAGCCAGACATACTCAACTCAAAACCCTCAAAAAGAATAGCCAGGACAGAGAAGCAATTCAAGCCAATGGGCAGTGCTGACCAAACCCACCCCACAGCATGGGGTCAGGTAAGGACAACCACTCTCGGCAGCAGAGAGCCTGCCCTCACTTTCAGCCATGGCAAGTTTCCTAAACTCTCTGGGCTCAGTCTGCTCATTTTTGTGGGGGGGGGGGGGTTGGGGGGGTGACCATGCTGCAGCATGTGGGGTCTTAGTTCCTGGACCAGGGATAGAACCTGTGTCCCCTGCAGTAGAATCTCAGAGTCTTAACCCCTCAACCTGCAGGGAAGTCTTAGAGCTCCTTCAATTCAACAGCTCGCTCAGTTGTGTATGACTCTTTTGCAACCCTATGGACTGTAGCCTGCCAGGATCCTCTGTCCATGGGATTTCCCAGGCAAGAATACTGGAATGGGTTGCCATTTCCACTTCCAGGGGATCTTCCCAACCCAGGGATCAAACCCATGTCTCCTGCCTTGGCAGGTGGATTCTTTACCACTGCACCACCTGGGAAGCCCAGGGAAGTTCTATCCTCATCTACAATATAGGGATAGCAACATAACTACCTCAGAGAACTAATGGTGTTTGATAGAACAAATAAATAAATACTGAGGAAATATAACTGCATGCAACAGAAGGTATTTGCTATTTTTGAGCAAGGAAAAGAGAGCCTGAGAGCTTCAGATTGAAAAATGGAGGGAGGACAGAGGAAATGGAATTAGCCTCCCCCAAAGGATAACACATGCCACTGAAAGAATTCAGAAAATCTGGAGCAACCTCTGGTTGAGTGTTTCATTTTTCTTTGAAAGTGGTAAAAGAGGTCTAATTCCATTTTAAACGTTAGTTTTTCAATGCGGGCATGATAATACCCTGGTAATAAGAAGAAAAACTCATTGATATCAGAGGTGTTCTAAGTACTTTATACATTATCTCATTGGATAGCAAAATTAACCTATAACCACTCTATGAACTAGCTATTAATATGATCCCCAACTAGAGGGTAGTAAGAATCTCAAGATTTCTGTTTTTGTTAGAGATGTAGAACTTATTAGATCTCAACCTCACACAATAATATCCATCCTTTTCTAGAGAACTCTGCATAGAAATGCCAGTTGCTTGTGCTATTCTGAGGGATGAAGTGGGGTTGTTGGGGGGGGAGTGGGGTACACAGTTAAGTAACTACTCAAGGTTCTCCAGAGAAACAGAACCAGCAGGCTAACTCAAGCAGGAGGCAAGAAGCAAAAAAAAGGGGGGCTAATTCTTCCTTCCTCTGCCCTTTTGTTCTATTTAGGTCCTCCATGGATTAGTTGGTATCCACCCACATTGGGGAGGGCAATCTGCTTTACTGAATCCACTGGTTCAAATGTTCCTCCAAAAATACCCTCACGTGTACACCCAGAAATAATGTTTAATCTGGGCATCTTTTGCCCCAGTCAAATTGATACACAAAACTAACCATCACCAGGGGTAACTGGCAGGGCAGTATTGGGCGTATCTAGTCACACTGTCAACATATACCAAATGATGAGATGGTTGGATGGCATCACCGACTCAATGGACATGAGTCTGAGCAAGCTCTGGGAGATGGTGAAGGACGGGGAAGCCTGGCGTGCTGCAGTCCATTCGGACACAGAGTCAGACATGACTTAGCAACTGATTAATTTTTTAAAATATACCAAAAAATCTGACCCATAACACAAATATTATTGGAGTTTCACCAGGTTTACTTTATAGGATCGGAGAAATACATTATTGGTCCTCTTGCTAGGTTTCCAAGACACAAGCCAATATTCTTAAAGTCATGGCACCTGCCACAAGCTCCCCAGGAGCAGCAATGCTTGGCTCCCTCACTACCTGTATAAAGGCTGAAGCTTGACCCAAAATACTTTTTCAACCCTGGAGAAAATGCTTAGAAAATGAGCAACTAATCATCCTAACAGTTCAGACGATATTATCATATTCAATTATTTCCTTTCAGAGACATTCCCAAGGAATCCCGTTAGTGTTCACCATTTGAACTTACATATTGGAGAAAGGTTAAGAGGTCCTTTAATTCTAATTAAATAATTGGTAAAGTCCAAGTAGAAAACAACAGTGGAAGAAAATGTATCACATGTGAGGAAGATACTTAATGAAGAGTCCTCTCGAGAAAAAAAAAGAATAATAAAACAGGGCAAAGACTTGGGAAACTGAGAAGTTCTGTATAATAAATCATCTTATTTATTGGCCTGGTATCTCTTCTTCTAGAGATACCCTTTCATAGTCTAAGAGGATGTGGGAGGCTGTCAATCACAGGACAATCCTTCCTCGTCCCTCAATCACATGAGCATGGGCTTGAAATCCAGTCTCATCAGTCAGAATTTCCTTCCATCCCCCATCTACAACAATGATTAGGCATGCAGCACAGGTCAGACAATTAGATTCTTACCAAGACTTCTCTGGTAGAGCCAGTAAGAAAGCCTGCCCCTTGCCTTGGTAGTTGCACTGATGGGAAGAGTCAGATGGGAGCCTCTAGCACCCATCTTTCTGACCTGAAAAGAGTAAAGGAAAAAAGTGTCAATTATGAGAAAGAAAAGAATGCAGTCAAGAGAAAAAAAAGAAGTAAAGCTAATAAACTGCATCAGAGAAAGTTCTGTTGACAGCTATTGGTCACCTGGATACAACTGTACCTGAATCCCAGATCTATCTCTAGGCTTGCAGGTTAAATGGGCCAATAATTTCCCTTGTCCTTTAAACCAATTTGATTATGGTTTCCCTTGCTTATAACTGAAAGACTGCTAGCTAATCAAAGACCTTTCTGCTACTGTGCAAAGATGAACTTATCAGGATAAGAAAGATCCTACACCCAGAAATTTTCTGGATGAAATGTTCTATTGAAATAGCAATAAATCACATTTTATAGGTGTTCAGTGCTATACATCTCAGTATCTTCTTTTTTTTTTTTAAGAAAATTTCTTGTCCACCTTGAGTTGGAAAGGGCATGTATTTGATTTTCTCTTATTTTTTATATAACTTTATTTATTTAATTTTGACTGACATGAACATGGCATACTCTAGTTGTGATGTGCAGGCTTCTCATTGCGGTGGTTTCTCTTCTTGCGGCACATATGCTTAGTTGATCTGTGGCATGTGGGATCTCCCCAAATCAGGGATCGAACCTGTGTCTCCTGCATCAGCAGGTGGATTCTTTACCACTGAGCCACCAGGTAAGCCCTAAATAACTTCTTTATAGAGATATAATTGATACATATAGAGCATTGTATTTGTGTTAGGTGCACAACATACTGACATATGTATGTATGTCTGTGTGTGTGTGTGTGTGTGTGTGTGTGTGTGTGTGTGTATATATATATATAGAGAGAGAGAGAGAGGGAGAGAGAGAGGGAGGGAGGGAGAAAGAGATCACCACAATAAATTAACAGGGCTTCCCAGATGACCCAGTGGTAAAGAATCTGCCTGCCAATTCAGGAGACCCAAGAGATGTAGGTTTAGTTCCTGGGTCAGGAAGATCTCCTGGAGTAGGAAGTGGCAACCCACTCCAGTATTCTTGCCTGAAAATTCCATGGACAGAGGATCCTGGTGGGCTACAGTCCATGGGACCAGAGTCAGACACAACTGAGCGTGCACACACACACACACACACCACCATGGTTAGAAATTTTTCTTGTGGTGAGAACTTTTTAGATCTACTCTCTTAGCAACTTTAATATAAACAATATGGCATTGTTAATTATAGTCATGATGCTGTACATTACATCCCAGGACTTTTACCTTATAACTGGAGGTTCACCCAAGACTTCTTATTTCTTGTCTTTTGATAATATCCATGTTAAACAAGTGTTAAGGAGATGACTCACTCATGATGGTTTTGATCTGCATTTCCCTATGATGAGTGATGTTGAGCACTGTTCGTGTACCTGTTGACCAACTGTATGTCTTTCATGGAAAATGTCTATTCAGCTCCTCTGCCCATTTTTTAACCAGACGCCACCAAAATATTTTATTGTCACACATTACTCCTCACTAATTGGCTGAAGTGTGAGGTTTATGGCTACCTAAATTTAGAGAAAAAGTGAAAAAATGATTCTGTGTGATCCCCAAATGTCCTTCTAGAATGAAACTGCAAAAGTCAGGTGTTCTAGACTATCTCCTTCACAGCCTATCAGAAACCTTCACTCACCATCCAATCCTGCTCTCCCAAGTGAATGAATTAAAAAAGAAAAGGAGCTGGCACTAACTGGCACCTGTTGCATTCTAGACACTCCTGGGTGGTTTCCACACATCATCTAATCTTCATAGCAAATCTGTAACATAAGAATTACCCCTCATTTTAAAA
This sequence comes from Muntiacus reevesi, assembly GCF_963930625.1. Lineage (NCBI taxonomy): Eukaryota > Metazoa > Chordata > Mammalia > Artiodactyla > Cervidae > Muntiacus > Muntiacus reevesi. The sequence goes on from NC_089256.1 coordinate 12,177,972, forward strand.
ATGGGAAACCAAGACTTAGAAAGGTTTAATAACCTGCCCAAGGCTATATAGCTAGTGCATGACACAGCCAAAAATTAAAACCTACATCTGTATGAATCCAAATCCCATGTTCTTTCCAGTTCAGGAGCTGAAATACCTACCAAATTCATCATTTCTAAGAGGAAACAGTATGCCTGGTGATGGGTGTGGAGGAAAAGCTTAACCATCATTTATTAACTTTGCCAGTTTCCGTGAGGAAAGACATGCACTGGAATCACTACCCTCATTGTCTGAATGGAAACAGACTAGGACACAAACTACTGCCCTTCAAGTCTGGATGAGGTTACAGTATAAAGTCATTTAGGATCCTAAAGAGGGAAGGACAGATCCCAAGTGGTTATGGCAGAGGAAGGCTTTATGGAGGAGGAATTAATTTATCCTGAGCTTAAGAGTGACTGAGATTTCAACAAGCTGAAAGGGTGAAATAGGGAGGTCTTTTTCTTTGACTGAAACATTGTATGTAGCTGGCTAAGTGTGCTCATGCACTGTCTGGATTGCACAGAGATCTAAAGGGGTTGAGAAAATGTATCCGTTAGAATTGGCTTGTTTGCATGCTTAGTCAGTCATGTCCAACTCTTTGCAACCCCATAGACTGTAGCCATCCCACTCCACCCCACCTGTCTCCTCTCTCCATGGGATTTCCCAAGCAAGAATACTGGAGTGGGTTGCCATTTCCTCCTCTAGAGGATCTTCCCAACCCAGGGATCGAATCCATGTCTCCTGTGTCTCCTGCATTGGCAGGCAGATTCTCTAACACGGAGCCACCTGGTTTATGTTATAGTAACAAACAATCCCAAAATATAGTAGATTTTACAAATAATACTTATCTTATTTAACTCCCTGTTCACCATGCTTGACTGAGGAGTCCACTTCATGTCTCTTTCACTTTAAGATGCAGGGTGATGAAGCAGCCTCTATTAGGAACGTTGCCAACATGAGAGAAAACAAAAGATGGCTACAGGGTCTTATGTCATCACTTAAATGCTCCATCTTGGAAGTGACTCCCATCACTTCCACTCACAACTCTTCATTCAGTTCTAATCCAAAGGCCCATCCAAGCACACGGAGCCCAAGAAATGCAGTTCTTACAAGTGTCCAGTAAGTAGACAGTGAGTGATATTTAGAAACAGCAGCCATGACTACCACACTTGGTATAGACACTTGTTATGACAGGTCCGTGTGAGTCAAGGACATGAGGAGAAGGTAGTCATATGGAGATAAAACTGTCCAGAAATCAGACCAGCATACATGCAAACATTGATAAAGCAACTACTATATGTTGGATTTTGTGCTAAGTCCTGCGGATTCAAAATGAATGATATATTGTATCTTTGGCTTCATGGAGCTCATAGTCTGATGGTAGCAAATGATGCATGTTCTAGATCGAATCATGTTCCTCTGAAATTCATATGTTGAAGCGCTAACCCCAGGGTGAATGTATTTGGAGACAAGGCCTTTAAGGAAGTAATTAAGGAATTAAGGTTAAATTTAGGTCATATTGGTGGGGTCCCAATCCAAATACCTGCTGTCTTTAGAAGAAGATGGTAAAGAATCTGCCTGTAATGCGGGAAACCTAGGTTCGATTCCTGGGTTGGGAAGATCCCCTGGAGAAGGGAATCTTCTAGTATTCTGGCCTAGAGAATTCCATGGACTCTACAGTCCATGGCACAAAGAGTCGGACATGACTGAGTGACTTTCACTTTCACTTTTCACTTAGAAGAAGAGATACTGGAACTTTCTTGCTCTCAGTGCATGCACACAGAGGAAAAGCCATGAGGACACAGCAAGGTGCTGGCCATTTGCAGACCAAGGGGAGACATCTTACCAAAAACTAAACCTGGAACCTTGGTCTTGGATGTCCAGCCTCCAGAACTGTGAGAAAGTTAATTTATTTTGTGCTAGTCACCTAGTCTCTGGTATTCTGTTATGGCAGTCAAGTAGTCAATATAGTGCATAAACAGATAACCACAATGTGATGTAGTAAGTACAATGATGAATGTATACACATGGGCACACAGGAGAAGAGGCTCATACAGTGAATACAAAATAATGGTGTTTCACCATAGTCACAAGTCACCCCAATTTTGTGTCCTGGTGCAGAGCCCAAGGGCAGGGCTCTGCCTCTACTTGGAGGAAAAGATTCAGGGGCATTGGGTAGCTTCAAGAATCAGTGTCTAGTAGCCTCTCTCATGTGGCCCAGGGCAGGCTCCATGCAGAAACAGTAATAGAAAGATGCCCAAAAGTCCACCTCCTTAAGGATGAGCATGAAAGAGAGTGTGCTTAGGCTGATACTATTACCTGCTCCCCATTGTTCATCAGCCTCCTCACACCGAAGCCTTAGGAAGAAATAATTTTCTGAAATACCTAAGAATTCCACCCTATGTGGGATAAAAGTTATACACTGAATAATCACAATTCATGGAATGTGATCAAAAAGCTTTATATTTGTCTCTCTGTATCTCTTTAACATTTATTCAATAGAGTATGTACTTCTGCCCCTGTGTAAAACTCAAACTGTTCCTATGATTTTTCTAATGACTTACAGGAAAAAAAATCCTACAGACACAGTTTCAAAGAGGCAATTAGAATGTCCAGTCCCACATAATAGTCAAATCTTCTAACTTCATTCAAAGTTCAGCTGATCTTTCTCACCCCATGAGTGACTTGCTACCTGGTAAAAGGAAGTCACTGACTTCCAACTTTCTTACTCCACTTCTCTCCTTTCTCTCAGCTGCCATTTCTGACATTCCAAGATTGAGGGCTCACAGAGGGAAGAGTGAAGGGAGCAGGAAAGCTGATACTTGACTGTCACTTGACTGGCTCCATAGATATGACTTGATGGTACCTGATTCTCTGATCCTACTCTCATCCTCTTGTGAAGCACTTTCACAATTTGTTCAGAGATTCCTATTGATTTCTCATCTACAATCTCCTTGACCCAAGCAAATTCATTTCTAGTACAACTAATCACTTCCTGCAGTCTCCCTAATACTTCCCTAGTACTTCCAGGACTGTCCCCGGGCAGTCCGCTTCCAGTTTTTGTCGGAAGAATCCTATTGACCCTCCAGAAGCGACTGGAAGTGACTCAAGTCTTCTACACACACACAGTCATCTAGCCCTTAGGAACACTCATGACCCTTTGCCCCTACACAGGGTGACCTCAAAATCATTCACCAGCAGTTAGTTGGCCCACCTCTCATCCTTCTAAGATGTACTCCGTGGGAGTCAGACACCAAGCCACTATGTTTTCCATTCTCTGGGGTTCATGGAAACTCTCTGGGTTGTCCTGTTAAAGTGCCTCTCCCTAGGCTTAAGGCAAAGTGGGGTATAACTCACCCCTCCCATCATGAGGACAGGGGCTACTCATGATGAAGCTCTCTACAAAGAACTTCTCTTCACAAATTCTCTCTAATCTCCAAAACCCAACTGTTTCCACTGCTGATGTGAATGTATGCTTGAGAGAGAGAAAACTAGTTTTCCAAAGATTTTCTCTGCAAATTGGCATCATAAAGTAACATATACTCTCTGTCACTCATTGTCTTTGAGTTTCAGTTAAAATGTACATTTTAATATTCAGTTACTCATACCATATGACCCAGCAATCCCACTACTGGGCATATATCCTGAGAAAACTAAAATTCAAAAAGATACATGTGCCCCAATGTTCATAGCAGCATAATTTACAATAGCCAGGATATGGAAACAATCCATATGTTCATCAACAGATGAATGGATAAAGATCTGGTACATAGATACAATGGAATAGTATTCAGTCATAAAAAGGAATGCATTTGAGTCATTTGTGATATGGATGGACCTAGAGCCTGTCATACATAGTGAAGTAAGTCAGAAAGAGAAAAACAAATATTATAAAGTAATACATATATATGGAATCTAGAAAAGTGGTATTGATGAACCTATTTAGAGAATGGACTTGTGGACACAGCAGGGGAAGAAGAGGGTGGGATGAATTGAGAGTAGCATTGGCAAATACACACTCCCATGTGTTAATCAAAGAAGTTAATTCTGTCTGGTCTCTTCATTCTCTTTGGTCTTGTTCTTCCTGATTTCAAAGTGTTTGGACCTAAAAATGAAAGGCTGATGCCTGTGTCATTCAAACCAAACAACTCAGATCATGTGTTCTGACTGTAATATAATAAGATTGGAACTCATAAGGAAAGGATAGTGTTAGTTGCTCAGTTGAGTCTGACTCTTTGCGATCCATGGACTGTAGGCTCCTTTGTCCATGGAATACTCCAGGCAAGAATACTGGAGTGGGTAGCCTTTCTCTTCTCCAGGGAATCTTCCAGATCCAGGAATCAAACCTGTGTCTCCTGCATTTCAGGCAGATTCCTTATCATCCAAGCCACCAGGCAAGCCCTAATAAAAAGCCCCACACAAAAAGACACATGGATTTGGAGATTAATATGACATTTCTGAATAACTCATAGGACAAAGAGGTCATGCCAAAGTATGCAACATTTAGAACTGAATGATGAAAAAGATCCATATCAAAATTTGTGAGATATGCCTGAAGAGGTACTTAGAGGAAATTTTGTAGTCTTGAATGCATATTTTTAAAAAGAAAAGAATTTAAAGGCAACAAAGTGAGCATCTATCACAAGTTAGGAGAAGAAACAAGAAAATCAAAGAGTAGAAGGACAGAAATAATAAATAATAAAATTAATAGTAATAAATAAAATAAATAGTAGAAAGAGCAATAAGACAGACCAACCTCTAGCAAGACTGATCAAGGAAGAAAGTAAAAAGAGAACCCCCCCCATGAAAAACAAGATAAAAATAAATTCTTAAAGGACCCGATTACAGATTCAGTAGATATTTAAACATCATAAGGAAATGCTACAGAAAACTTCATGCCAGTCAATCTGAAAACCGAGATGAACTGAAAAAGATAAACTGACAAAGCTGTCTAAAGATGCAACAGAATACTGGGTTAGAACCATAATCAGTGAAAGCGTTAGACCCTGACAGCTCTATCATTGTTTTATCAACCCCTCAAGCTGTAGATAACTCCTACATTATCAAAATGTCCCCCAAACTAAAGAATGAGTAAAAGTGCCCCAGTTCATTTCATGAATAGGATAAACAGATTGTGAGAAGGAAAAATTACAGGCCAATCTCACTTATAAGCAAATATGACAATAAAAAATATATTAGCAAAGTAAACAAAGTATGAAAAAATTGATTGTGACTAAGTAGAGTTTACTCCAGTTCAAAAGATTGTTCTAACAGTTAAAAATCTATTAACTGCTTCCCAAAATAAGTTATTCAAATGGCCAATAAGCACATAAAAAGTGCTTATTATCATTAGTCATCAGAGAAATGAAATAGAAATTAAAATCATGATGAGATACCACTTTATATTCATTGGAAAGGCTAAAATTAAGGGCAAACATCACTAAGTGTTGACAAGGATATGGAGCAACTGGAATTCTCATACATTGCTCACTAAAGTAAAAACTGTTAAAACTACTTTGAAAGGTCATTTGACAATTCCTTATAAAATTATGTTTTTAAATATTTAAAATTCTTATATACCTATATTTCATTGACCAGAATTATGTCCCACACCACAATTGTATAATGAATGCAATGAATTATTATTATAAAACAATTAATCTTAATATTAATTTGCTAACTCTTAATGTATATGAGAGAACATGTGAAGTATATATAACCAACAAATGAGTATCACCAAAATATGTAAAGAAAAATACAAGAATAATCCAGTGAGAGTCAATTCTTAAAGCAGAAACTCAAATGGCCAAAAAACATATGAAATGAAGCCCTGTTCATGTTTAGGAAAGTGTAAATTAAAACACAAAAACTCACCAAGGTATCGAGCTATCAAACAAGTAGGGATAAAGCCATTCCAGGTAGAAGAAAGAGCATGTGCAGATACACAGAATACTATGAGAATATTTATACCCCCTTTTGTGCATCTATCTGAAGAGAGCAGCAAAAATTTTACATGCAAGTGAACAAATCTGGACACTGAGATGCTTTTCCTCTGCACCTGTTGGCACAAACCCACGTGAAAGTCCAGTGATAGCAAATGAAGGTTCTCCAGTCCCAGGCACTCCCAGGATTCTGGTGGTTCTTTCTCCTGGGGTATGATTATCCCCTCCAACAAAATCAAATGAGTCCCAAGCCCCTCATCCATTTGTCCTGTGGGATGACAAGACTCCCTTAGACGTGCCTGAATCAGACAAAACCAGCAGTTAGGATTACTTCCTGCCTTTCCCTTGCAAAGGTCCCCAACTACCTAGACTGGTTTCAGGAGCCTCTGACCTTTGGAGAATCCTTGCACCAAGTCCTGTGTGCTGACCTTTTCTAACGTAGTAGTAGATTGTAGCTGAGGCCACATTACCTCAGAAATCCAAACCAAAGTCAAAAACAACTTGTATTAATAAAAAGTAGAGAGCAGCAAAGAGAAAGTAAAGTCATTATACAGTTCAGTGTGTTCTCAAAGAGCAAAATATTCTTCCATTGTCTATCTTTTATATTACTGTCTCTATTTGATAAAAGCATTTCTAAAATTCAGTGAAATTTTCCTAGTTAGAAAAAAAAAGAAATGCAGGTAATCATGGAAATGAAAATGCTTCGCCTCAGAAAGTGGAGATGGGCGTGCACAATGTATGATTCGGGGCATCACTTAACATATAGTGTAACATATAGTGCTACTGATGCTAAGTCGCTTCAGTCGTGTCCGACTCTGTGCGACCCCATAGACGGCAGCCCACCAGGCTCCGCCGTCCCTGGGATTCTCCAGGCAAGAACACTGGAGTGGGTTGCCATTTCCTTCTCCAATGCAGGAAAGTGAAAAGTGAAAGTGAAGATGCTCTGTCGCGTCCGACTCTTAGCGACCCCATTGCCTGCAGAGCCCACTCTTGCGTGGAGTTGGTTATAAGAATGGAAAGAACAGCCCACAGTGGGGATTAACACAGTAACTCACCCATTGAACTAATTATATCTTGTTTGAATGTTAAGGGTCATGGGGTCAGGGGCAAAACTAAGATGCACCCATCAGTGGGACTCTCTCAAGCTCTTCTTTTAGAACTAAATAGCAACAGCAGAAAAAATACAAAAGGGACAGGTTTTGAAGGCCAAGCTGAAGAGCAGGAAGAAAATGAGGTAAGGTAGCTATTGTAAGCAAACACATTAAGGTAATGTGTGTATAGGAGCATAAAAGCTGCTGGAGGGTTTTCACTCCATGCCCCTCCAAGCAGAAGGCCTGGGGGTGGGGGGTGGCGTGGAGCACATTCTGGGGGCTCCATACCCCTGGGCGAGCTGAGAGTGACTGTTGGGGTCTCACTGGTCCATCACTTTCCCCTAAATCAGGATGAGCCCAGATGACCCGGGTGAAGCCAGGTGGTGTTTCTCACCCTCTGTTACCATCCCCCTATGGTGTCACTTTAGGTATTTTTCCCTAATTGTCCCCTGCTGGATTCAGTGCCACAGATCTGCTATATATCTGTTTGTGTAACGCATGTATCTCTGTGCTGCCTACGTTAAAAGAGTCAGCATTTTTGTTGCCTCCCAAGAACATTTTTCAATCCCTTAGGAGTGATGTGCTCATCAAGGATGCTCAGCCTAGGCCCATTAACACTTCTCCCCCAGTTTGCCTTGGATGGCTTCTTGTAACCACAATCCATAGTCTAAATTAAATTCTATTTTTATAGAACAAGGACAACAGGTAAATTAGCCAGGAATAGATTTATTATCCTGATCTAATGATGACAGTCTACAATGGCATTCAGGTACATCTAGTGGCAAGTAACAGAACTGCAGGAATACAAGTAAAATTATTTAGGAGAAACAGCCCTAAAACGGTTTTGTGTTTATCACAAAAATATCACACATGGAAGTCTCTCCTCATCTTTTTGTTTGTGTGTTTGCACCGGGTTAGTTGCAGCACACTGATTCTTCTACAATCCCTATTGTGGCATGCAGAATTTTTTTAGTTGCAGCAGGCAAACTCTTAGTTGCAGTATGTAGCATCTAGTTCCCTGACCAGGGACCGAACCCCAGCTGCCTGCTTTGGGATCGTGGAGTCTTTTCCACTTCCCCACCGGGAAAGTCCTTCTCCCCACCTTGAAGATCATTCCTAGATTCTATGTTCCACGTAGCCTTATCAGCCAAGAAGGCTGTGTCATACTTTCTGAGCCACGGTCATGTGGAATAAAAAATAAGTTTTTGGAGAAGGAAATGGCAACCCACTCCAGTATTCTTGTCTGGAAAAGTCCATGGACAGAGGAGCCTGGCAGGCTGTAGTCCATGGGGTTATATGACTGAGCATATAACTCAGTGCATGAGGGAGATGGGTTGGCAGCAATAAACGGGTAGAAAAAATAAAGAAGTTTTTGCTTTAATAAAATTTTCTGAATTCAAACTGTAATATAAAATTTAATGTATGTATTTTCGGGGGGCCATATTGTCTCAATATCCTGATCTAGTGTCCTAGAGATGGGGGCAGAGTATCCATTGGAAAATCACTCTCCTGGAAAAATTGACTTAATTATCATGAGATAAACATCTCGGAGAAAGCTTGAAAACAATTGATTAAAGTCAACCACACAGCCCATTGGTTCCAAAGCATCCATTCACTTGCTTGATTCAATCAAATCTTCCCAGACTGGTTTACAGTATAACAACAGTTGTCCTCAGTTACCATCATTCCAGTAACCGAGAAGTGAATGTTGCTTGTTGTTCCCATTATCCAGTTGTGGAAAATGAGGCTTATGGAAAATGAGACCCATTCCTTGCCCACGCTCACAAGACTAACGAAAGTGGTGGAGCTGCAATTCAAATGTAGCTCTGCCTGACCCCAAAGCCCACATTTTAAGCACAGCGCAGGCCCTCCATTTGTGTAGACAAAGCCTAAGCTGTGTCGCTCAACTTTGCGGGGGTTTGAAGAATTTAGACCAGAGCGCCATTCTTCTAAAACCAAGCAGCTTGGAAAAGCCACTGTGAAGATTTGTTTTCGAATTTGAGACCCACTCGGAGAGGGTGTGCTCAGAGCTCAGCAGACAATGAAAAATCGTCCGTCGCTCTTCCCTCTGACAATCGGTGCGCGGACTCCCGCTCTCCATCAGCCTCCCGGCTTCAGCCGCTCACAGGGCTCTCTGCTTTGCATGCAACTGCACAGAGGCAATTTATTTTCTCATTGGAAATGGTGATGCCGAGGGAGCAGAGCCGAGTCACACACGGGGGAGCCACCACTATAGGGAACAGAGCGCCTTCCAGCTTGACTTAGCTGCCATCTTTTAGGCTGCCGTGAGAGCAGCAAGAATGGTGCATACAGGATCCCTGTCTCAAGCAGGATTGAGAGTGTCTCAAATCCCTGCCTTCTTAGCGAGAATAATGGCCAGGGCTCGTGGGGGAGAAAGGGAGGGGAACCTCTCTCTTGAAACTCTGACTACTGTGCTCCTTAAAGATGGATTAGCATTTCAGAGATTTATTCAGTTTCTTGGGTAGAGAAGCTGACTCACAGATACTATAAGTTTGGGCGTGATAGCTTAGCGCTAAATCTGTGTCCTTAAGCAGAATTTCAAACCAATAATTTTGAGAAGGCGTAATGGAGTGCTGTGATAACCCAAAACTCCATAAATAATGAGTCACACAGTCCCCTTATCCGAGAGTCAAGCATCAAACACCTTCAGCCATCCAGAGCATCTGAAAACACACAAGTATCCAGCAGTTACCCTGCACAGGCAGAAATTAAACAGCCAGGGAGAGCGGAAGAGGGCCGATTACAAGAAGATTGACATGATTGGTGGGTTTGCAGTGAAAGGAGCTCCTTCATAGGTAAGCGCTGGCTCTAAAACTCAAACGCCATTAAAGAAGATAAAGGAGTGAAGAGAAAATGAGAAGAACACACGAAACCCAAATCCTAGAGAATCATACTAATACTAGCACTGTCGGATAGAAATACATGAGCCACAAATGCAAGCCACATGTGTAATTTTAAATTTCCTAGGAGCCACACTACAAATAAAAAGGAACAGGTTAAACTAATATCAGTGAATCATTTTACTTAACTAAGATACCATTTCAAATTATAGCCCATATGTTTTCAATTACTGAGATTTTTACAACCTGCTTTTTGTACTAAGTCTTCAAAATCCAGTATGTCTTTTACACTCACAGCACAGCCCAGTTTGGACTAGCCACACTTCAAGTGCTCAACAGCCAAATGTGACTAGGGGCCCATGAATGAATGGAAAATTCTTGGTTGTATAAGCTCAAGGGAATCACAAAGAGTGTTACAAGGACACTGGTTATAAGTGCTGAAAAATTGTAAACAAATGTTCATCCAAAGGTGACTTGATTATTTAATTTTACTATATTAAATAATGAAATACAAAACAGCAATGAAAATGAATAAATTGAATCTAAATATACAACCAGGGTATCGCTCCAAGACAGTATTGAATGACAGAAGCAATCAGCAAAATCACACCTACACTGTACTATTTAAGTAAAGTTTTAGCAATACCCCCTCAAAACAACCATATATTGCTTTTTTGAAACAAACATGTGGAATGCAGCAAAAATTTAATGTCAGAAGAAACATGTCCCAGTTTTGAAAAAAGTAATTAATTCTGGGAAAAGAGAAAAGAAAGGAAGGAGAGAGAGAAGAGGATTTTGAGAAAGATACAAGGAGTCCTCCACTGAATATGTAATGTTTTATGTATTCAAAAAAACAATCTAGCACAAATGAAGTGTTAATATTGTGAAATGTCAGAGGTGGGTACGAATGTTCTCATTAAATTATTCTCAGTTTTTTTCTGTACGTTTGATATATTTCATGAAAGAAGAGAGGGAGGGAGGCAAAAAGCAGACACATCATCACAATAGAAACAAAAAGAGATGAGATAGTTGGAGCAAGGCAGCACAGGCCTGAGTCCTGCTCTCCCCGCCTCTGTGGACAGTGGGACCCATTTGGCATTCAGTAGTAACATAAGGCTTTGTTGCATCCCTTCCAAGTACAAATGCTGCGGGGCTTTGAGAGATGCTCACAGCTGTAAACCTAGTGGGGAGAAAATGTTTTATATATATACATATGTATATATGCATATATATATATATATACAGCTATGTATTCTTTTGTTCTTCATACAGCCTATGAAGGCAGAAGAGCATTTGGTTTGATTTCAAAGAATCTATTTTACAAGGTTTACTCAGAACTTTGAGCACATAAAAGCCCTCTGGAGCCCAGGCTGAGCAGATCCTCCCCTTGGCGGTAATGGCCACCTGAGGAGCTGTCACAGAGCCCACAGAGCCACACCCTGGCTTTATCAGGTCAGGCAGCACCTCCTCTTTCATAACTTTGAACTTAGCATGTCCAGTCCTGGTCCACAATCTCCCACCCTGCCATACAGGCCTATACACACATGCACACACACACACACTACACTACACTTTTTTCTGCCTCCTCTCCTCCCTTCTAAGTATGTTTGACTTTCAGTCCAGCAGTGATTCTGTGCATCTGATGTCCTCCACAAACCTGAAGAGTTTTTGTCCTTCGTCTCTTTCTGGTCATTTATTACAGATGCATGAAAACACTAATCCCAAGAGGTCCCCACTTTTAGCACTTCTCTATCCACAAGGCACCCATTTATCCCTAACCTTGATTGTTTCTGTCCCTGGTTCTTCTCTTGGATAAAAACGGCCTTCTCAGTTCCATGGAAACAGCTTTCAATGTTAAATGCTTTCAGAGATCTATTGTTTCGTGGGAGTTTTTTAAGCTTAAGCAGTTACCTGCATCACAACCAGACAACTTCCTTTTGACACCCTCACCAAAAAGGAAAAAGAAAGAGAAAATATGTATATTTATATGATAAGCAAGGCACAAGCTCTCTTTCTAGAAACCAGTCTCCCTGTCTGACATATTCTTTTACACTCTCTGGTGAGTGAAATATTTCAAGTTTTCTAGGTATTCAAGGATCACAGGCCAGCCCAAGATTTTCAGGACCTTTGAACTTTCTGATGCATGATTTTTTATAAGCTGAATTCCTCTGTTTTCATTGGGAAATTTGGCACCACAGAGAAAGAACCCCATTTCCTTCAAGGAACAATTCTTACTTTATTCTTCTGGGTTAACAGAAATTTTCAGGATAAATTCATGTGCTGTTTAATAAAAATTCCAAATAGTCTGTCATGGATCACAGAATTCTTTGAAATTCATTTATTTTAGTGAAGGTTAGCATTTTAACTGTTCATAAATATAAACTATTGAGGAGGGAGAGGCAAAAAGATTTAATTTCTCACCAACCAAACAAGCATTTTTAAGCAATTCAAAACAGTCTTGAAATTCCATGACTCTATTAAAGCTCTTTCAACTCATGAATATTATTTATACAAGTGGATATGTTAGCATCGCAGAAATAAAATCAGAGAAACTAAACATGCTTCAATCATCTGAAAAACAAAAACCACGAATTACTGTTTAAGTGGCTCTTGAACAATTTAAGCATGTTGAAATAGAATTTCATCTTTTCCCTAGAAGCATCTGAGGATGAGACAGCAGGAAAAAATGTTCAGTCCTTCCTGATCTGCGCTCTGAGGAGTAGAAACTGTAGGAATTATATTCACTTGGAGACTACAGAAAGACAGACATTGTCTTCAAATAGAAGGGCCTATTCACCCACAGAGTTTTAGGGGTCTGGAGGCAAAACACAAAACTGTCCTTTAGAGTAAAATTTTTAAGTCCTTTTTGAAAATCTTGTAACACGGGCTCTAGTTGAACAGTGGATAGATTTTGTTTTGTTCTGTAATTTTCACTTTGCTACTAGAACTATGAATGAATCTGTAACCCTCCGTGGGTGAGTTCATTCTTTCTCCAATTCTTGAAACCTTGCCCTCTTCGGATCTCTCTCTCCTTCCCTGTTTTCAGAGAGTATTCTGCTGAATTCACGCTTTAGGAAAATAACAGCATACTTTTGTCTTTGGCGCCCTCTTACGGTCACTTCATTTTTATAACAGCACCTGGAGTGTTTGTAAAGGAACTTTGTAGTTTTGAGACTGAAAGGCCATGAACCAATCCCCTGTGATTGTTTTGTATGGGATGCTAATAAGCCATTCATCCATCCAGAAAGGACAACACCTCAAACCCAAGCAGGCCTAAGTGACACCCCTTCTACTTTAAGTGATGCTCCTTCCCCCCTGCTGTGCACAGGATGAGAAATGTCCACATTTCTAGCTGTTATCAGCTAATCCTAGCTGCTTCATCTTTCTGTATTTCTCACTCAGTCTGTTTCAGAAATCATCTACTACAAGGGCCCAAAGACTCTGCATTCACAACAGTGATTCTTTTGCTGGTGAAGCACATAAATCCTATGTGATGAGCACGTGTGCTGGTCGCACTGCATCCATCGCCATCCTTGGGGCCCTCTTCTCCCATCTCACACTGACCCACCCAGCAGACCCCGCCCACCCTTCAAGCTGCATCTGAAATGCTGCCTTCTCTCACCTCCTGGGATGGGCATGGCTGCCCCTTACCTCACAGTCCCTCCATAATTCATACACATCTCCATATTAGTAATTAACGAGTTGCAAACTTTCCAAAGTGAGTTCTAGAGAATTCACTTCCTACTCCATAGGATGCTCCATGGAAAACAGGGTTCTGTGAACAAACGCCTCTGAACAATGGAACATACTATATTCCCTTGATGAATAGCGTGCACAAAACGATGTTTGGGGAAACACTGCTTTTCTGTCACATTGGCAGAACTGAGTCACCTTTGAGGAGCCATATCTCTGTATCCTGAGGGCAGAATTAGCAGAGCTGATGAGAATCTTTATTTTCCTGCTGACCTTTCCTCTCTGTGAGGCCAGCCCTCTGTGGGACACTCTGACTCTCATCGAGAGCTCTGAGAACCCCACTAAGTCAGACTCACCAAGGCCACCTCACATCTCTCGGTGGCCAGGAGTTGACTTTCTTGCCAACCACTGTCTTCCTAATGCTCTGTCCCCAACCCCTTGCAGTCTACACAGACGTCAGAAACTTGTTCCGCCCCGGGTCTGTGCCATAGGATTTCCTGATTCTTCTGTCTGTCTGAATGGAGACTCCCATGGGTCTCCACAGATTCCTTCTGCCTTGTCACGGTCTCACCACCCCTGTCCTACCCTCATCCACATGCCACAAACACTCAACCCCGTGGCAAAAAACACCTCTCTCTTCAAGGAGAATAAAATGGCCTCTTAGTCAATTCTATCTCCCAGAATCTCCCCCACTTCTTTTGACCCCGCAACACAAATTCAGGCTACCTCATCACGACCCTTGATGGCAATACTGATCCCCTGCCTCCATCCTTTCCCATATCCATTCAAAGCATTCTTTTTAAAAGGTGAATCTGGTCATGTCACTCCCCTCTGCAAAAGCTTGTAATGCCTGCTTGTTGTTTGGATCAACACCAAACCCCTCCACAGCTGAGGCTCTGCCGAGCCCTCCATCCTTGTCTCCCCAACTCTCATCCAGCATGGTACAGCCACATGGATGTTTCTTAGGTTCCTAAAATATACCACTTTTCTCCCTGCCCAGCAGACACTATGCCCCCTGGCTGGAGCTCTCTTCCCGATCCCCAACTCTCATCCAGCATGGTACAGCCACATGGATGTTTCTTAGGTTCCTAAAATATACTACTTTTCTCCCTGCCCAGCAGACACTATGCCCCCTGGCTGCTCTCTTCCCGATGTCCTTCACATGTCTCACCACACCCATTCTTTACTCTCAGATAAAGCTCACCTCCTCCAGAGGCCTGACTCACATGAGCCCCTGGACTAGGGTCTGACCGCCCCCCAGCAGAGGCTCCCTTCACTGCGTGCACACATTCTCTGCTATAAACCTCATCTCAGTTTAATTAAGTAACTGCTTCATGTATTCTGATTTGTTAATGTCCATTTCCTCCACTCAGGGCAGACATTAGGGCTGCAGAAGCCAGTTCTACCTGGCTCACCTCTCCATCCCCAACCCCCGGCACCAGAACTGGCACAAGGCGGTGTTCAGTGAACATTTGTTGAATGATGGGAATTCCCTGGAGGACCAGTGGTTAGGACTCTCAGCTTCCACTGCAGGGGCCATGGATTTGATCCTTGCTCGGGGAACTAAGATCCTACAAGCCACATGGCATGGTCAAAAAATAATGATAATTAAATAAAACTTTGTTAAAAATTTTTTTGTTGTTGAATGAATTTGGATCAGGCAATTTCCTTGTACTCACAGAATATTCACTTTTCTCCCCAACAATAATTTTATGGCCTGTTCCAGAATGAAGCCTCCTAAGATATCATACCAAATAAACCATTTCTCTATGCTTCCTGAAAATAACTGATTTCTCTGTGCCAAATTTGAATCAAGCCTAAAATGAACAGAATTGTACATCACTGGAGGAGTCTTTCTCTTCCACATTAGCAAACACCCTCTAACTGGGGTCAAAATTATGGTAAGAATCTTTTTCTTGTCTTCAGAGTTCCTAAATGCTTTTACATGTATCATTGCTCAGTGTAAAATCATGTTATTCTTGCATTATTTTCTATATATAATTGCAAAGTACTGTTTGTAAGTGAGCTTTCCTTAGGATTTCAAAATTGTTCCTTGTGTACCAATACAGGTAATCAGATCATTAGAAATACCCTGGGCAGCTAGCACTTCTTTTCCCCTCTGCCTACTCACTTGTGCAAAAGCTATCACTTTCAATAAAAAGCTTTGCTTGGGACTTCCATGGTGGCCCAGTGGCTAAGACTCCATGCTCTCAAAGCAGGGGGCCCAGGTTCAATCTCCGCTCAGGGAACTAGATCCCATAGGCCACAACTAAAGATCCCACATGCTGCAACTAAGATCTGGCATGCATGCATGCTCCATTGCCAAGTTGTGCCTAACTCTTTGTGACCCTGTGAACTATAGTTTGCCAGGCTCCTCTATCGGTGGGATTTTCCAAGTGAGAATACTGGAGTGGGTGGCCATTTCCTCCCCCAGGGGAGCTTCCTGACCCAAGGATCAAACCTGTGTCTCCTGAGAATCCTGTCATTTATAGGTGGATTCTTTACCACTGAGCCACCTGGGAAGCCCAAGACCCAGCACAACCAAATAAATAAATATTTTTTTAAAAAAAGAAAAAAACTTTGCTTGCTTAGGGAAAAAAGAAAGAAAGAAATATAATGGAAATTTTCAACACTGGCTGACAGAATATGATAGACCAGTAACTTCAAAGTTCTGAGGGAAATTTTATTCTCAGCCTTGAATTATTATACCCTCACACTTGACCAAACTATTGATTAAGAGTTAGGGTATATTGGAAAAAATCTGAGTAACATGGAAACTTACATTACCATACGTAAGATAGATAAACAACGGGAATTTGCTGTGTGGCTCAGGAAACTCAAACAGGGGCTCTGTATCAACCTAGGGGGGTGGGATGGGGAGGGAAGTGGGAGGGAGGTTCAAAAGGGAGGGGGTATATGTATACCTATGGCTGATTCATGTTGGGGTTTGACAGTTTACAACAAAATTCTGTACAGCAATTATCCTTCAATAAAAAATAAATTAATTTTTTAAAAAAGGGAAAAAAAAAAAAGAGTTAGGGTATAATAAAAAAAAAATTCAGATATTTAAGGATTTAAGATGTGGCTTCCCATATAGCATTTCTGGAAAATCACTGGGAAGCTGGTTTGTCAAAAGGAGGGAGTAAACCAAAAAGAGAATAGGAGAGGATTCAGGAAGCAAGTGACGTAGACAAGGAGAGTAGGGAAAAGAGGCGGATGTCATTCATCCAGAGTCTGGAGAACAAGTCGTGCCGATGATAGCAGGGGAACTGCGGGTGGGGCACTAAATATGGTCATCCAGACTGTGTCCCACCCACAGACACGCCATCCGAAAGTTCCAGGGGACTGAATCCAGCCCACACGTGGCTCACCAAGTCTAATGGGGGGCCGAGTACCCCAAGGTTCCATATTAGGTTGTAGCCTCCCTGACAGAAGGCTGTGGGATAGGAAGGTAGGAGGAGTGGACAGAATGTTTGGAACTCTTTAGGGTTTGGGGAAATTGTTGACATAATTATTGGACCATTTGGGGGAAAAAATTAGTCAATTGCTTTAGTTTGCTAGGGCTACCATAACAAATGCCACCAACTAAGGGGCTTAAAAAACAGAAATATATTTTTTCACAGTTCTAGAGGCTAGACATCCAAGACCCAGGTGTCAGCAGGACTGGTTTCTTCTGAGGCCTCTCTCCTTGGCTTGCAGACGACCACCCTCACACTGTGACTTCATGTGGTCTTTCCTCTGCATATATCTGCGTCCTCATTTCTTAATTTCCTTCTTAGGGGCACCAGTCATACTGGATTAGGGCCCACTATAATGGCCTCATTTTCACTTGATCACCTCTTTAAAGTCTCTGTCTCCAAATACAGTCACATTCTGAGGTACTGAGGGCCAAGATTTTAACATACATATTTGGGGAGGACATAATTTAGCCCATAACAATCACATAGTAAACTAAGTAAATGAAATAAATAAACAAAGCAATTATCAACTCAAGGAAAAATAAATGTCGTAGCAGAAATGATCATAGTAAACTATCTGGTCAGCAGCAAACCATATTTATATTGTCATTATAATGTAAACACTAAGTTTAACCAAGCTTTGTACCATTAAGAGAATAGGGGTAGCAATAATGTAGAAGATAAGAGGGGGTAAGGATTAACAGGGTAAAACCCTCAGTCACCATAAAAGAAATTACATAGCAGATAATATTTAAAACAGGTGACTCAAGGAACAGTAGAACAAGATTATTTACAGATGTAGTGGTAAACTCAGAAAAGCAGCTTAAAGTGGTTAAAAGTAGTTGTATTTGGTGAGATGGAATCGGGAGGGAAGAGCTAGCGGAAGGAACTACTAAACTGTATTATAAATTTTCTGTAATTTAATGTTTTAACTGTGAAGATATTACTGTGGTTAAAAACTAAGGTTTTTTTAGTTTAACTTTTAAGTAACTCAAATTTTAACACATCTGGGAGGCCACTGACACAGACTCATACTACTAATTTCTTTGTGTGCAAAATTCAGAATAATCTTCTCTCACCTCTATTTGATTAAAATACATCCAAGTTGTAAAAACAGCTATCTAAAATCTTTTACCCTTTGCAACTATTTATTCATATGGATTGAAATTTTCACAATATTTGCAACCCAGAGAATATACAGAAATGAACTGGAATTCTGAGGTTGTAAAGCCACAGTAAGGATCTGTAACCTGATCTTAAATGTATGGATTCAAGAAAACCAACTCACTGTTCTCATTAACTTTATAATAAATAAATGTGTGTTTTTCCTAATATAAACATATTCTAATAAAATGCTGCTTTTTCACTTCCATTAAGTTTTTTTCAGATAATAGCAGGGAAGACAATTGGGAAAGCTGGTCTTACCTGGGAACCCCCTTTCCCTCTGTCCTTAGCCAAGGGCACCTTGTAATTGTCCACCTCTCCTCCTAGTTTTGGTAAGTCATGCAGCTTTGGAATTCCAAGGTTTGATATTAATTTTTACATAAGCAATACAATGAATGATCTTTTCAGCTCCTTTATGATATTCACATGCAAATGTACAGGCAAGATTCTGACCCAGGGTCAGCTGGATAAAAATTCTTGTTCTTTATAGAACTATGCTGAAACAGTTCTTAAAATCTTAGTAGCAAAACCAGGTAATAACTTTATGATGATGTAAAGGAAAGTATCTTTGAAGAGTTCCTAATCAAAGCTCCTGTTCAAATGGAAGTTAATTCTTGAAATTTCCTTGAGTTCAAGATGGTCACCAAGCTATTTGCTAAGTGTTGCTGTAGTTACTTGCTTACTGAGGAAATAGCAGAGAGGATTACACATGTCTGTGACCCCTCTCTTCCCTGTAAGGTGAGCAGGGACTTTGGCATTAAGTACCCAGAGGGGACCCAAATTTTTTAGAAACAAGCTCCACTAGGGCTTCCCTGATAGTTCAGTTGGTAAAGTATCCACCTGCAATGCAGGAGACCCCTGACCCCTGGGTCAGGAAGATCCACTGGAGAAGGAATAGGCTACCCGCTGCAGTATTCTTAGGCTTCCCTTGTGGCTCAGCTGGTAAAGAATCCGCCTGCAATGCAGGAGACCTGGGTTCAATCCCTGTGTTGAAAAGATCCCCTGGAGAAGGGAAAGGCTATCCACTCCAGTATTCTGGCCTAAAGGCTACCTGCTCAAGTATTCTGGCCTGGAGAATTCCATGGAGAAGTCCATGGAAAAGTCCATGGAGTCACAAACAGTTGGACACGACTGAGCAACTTTTACTTTCAAAATTTCACTTTCAATGTGACATTTGTTTACATTAAAGAGCTGAGTTTTCAGGGCTAGAGAGGACTTGTAATATCTTCCAAGAGAACAATATTCACCACTGGATGTTTCTACCTGATATTTAGTAAGGCCTTCAATCACCACCATTATCATCAGTATATTCCTTCTCACTACAGTGCACAAACTGTAGTAAGTTACTTCAGGCACAGATAAACCTCTTCTCTCACATTTTTAATAAGCTAAAACTTTATATTTTGTGAATAAAAAATGCAATGGTGTATTAAGACTGGCAATGGTAAACTTGAATGCCCGCAGAAACCTGGCACATAGTATATGTGAGGAAGGCACGTATAAAGAACATACCATCTAAGTCTGTCAGAGAATGAACAATGGCTTCTGCCCTCTTCTTGATCTTGAGTCTCTTTCAGCACTTCTCATTGGCTGAACATGACTGGAATTAAGCTGGGAAGTGAGTGTTGGAATTATAGTTAGCAGGTGTCTAGCCCACTGTGATTACAGAGCAGAACATAGATGGAGGCCATAGAGCTGAGAGTCAACAGGCAAATAACCAGCCAAGTGTCCAGTCAGAAGAGGGTCATGACCTGAGGCCACCTATAGGTGGGAAGGGGGAAAACAGTCACACTCCAAAGCAAGGACTGATGAGAGATTAGGTTTGTAAAGGTTGGGGCAGCCATTATCTTCTTTCAACTGATTGTTGTCATGTTGAAATGAGATTCCAATTTTGCTAAATATTCTAACTTTTCAAGAGAAAGTAAAAATCTTGTTGTTTATGGAAATGTCATAATTTGCATTCAGCAACCAACTCAAACTTGTTTTTATGTGTAAGTTTTGCAAAATAAGGTTGTGGTCTTGACTCACCCCCAGGGTGTTAGTTTCAACCTCTGCTGCTGCTAAGTCGCTTCAGTCGTGTCCGACTCTGTGCGACCCCATAGACGTCAGCCCACCAGGCTCCCCCGTCTCTGGGATTCTCCAGGCAAGAACACTGGAGTGGGTTCCCATTTCCTTCTCCAATGAGTGAAAGTGAAAAGTGAAAGTGAAGTCGTTTAGTCGTGTCTGACTCTTAGCGACCCCATGGACAGCAGCCTACCATCTACAGGATTTTCCAGGCAAGAGTACTGGAGTGGGGTGCCATTGCCTTCTCTGGTTTCAACCTCTAGTATCAACCAATGGCAATAGATTTTTTTCATTCATCAAGTCATAAACCATATCATACACTGTTCACCAACACTTGTAAGTAAAATGGACACAGTGTTCACCAACCTAAGCTCTCTCAGCTCCATGCCCTCTATCTATGTTCTGCTCTGTAAGTATCACAGTGGGCTAGACACCCTCAAACTATAATTCCTACACGCATTCCCAGCAGAATTCCAGTCTTGTTCAGCCAATGAGAGGCACTAAAATAGTCTCAAGAGCAGGAAGAAGGCAGAAGCCATTGTCCATTCTCTTTGTCTCTCTAACTTAGGTCTCCTGTCTCTGTCCCTTTCACTCTCCCACCCTATCCCCTTTGAGTAGCCCACCCCAACAGTGGCCAAGCCTCAGTCTCCTCCCAGTTCCAGGTCACTCTATTTCCCCTTTATTCCCTCAAAGACCTGGAAGGCTAGTGGTTTCCTGAAGCTACGACTATTTGGATAACCTCACTTCCCTCTATTTTGTTTTTCCAGCCCTTCCAGCACCCTTATTACCAATTCCTAGATAAATTTTCTCATTTGAACTGCCTGTGTCAAACCTGACTATTTGAGTACTCACACATGTCTGCATATATGCAGTTGTATAAACAACGTTTGGTCATGAAAGTTGCTTTTATCTGCAAGGTGTACCTTGTATCCATGCCATTCTTACTAAAACTCCAGAGACCTTCCATTTCAAACTCAAGTTAGCTGCCACTCCATCAAAAGCTCCTGCAGTAGAGAGTAAGGCAGTATTTCCCAGTTTTGTCTTATGATACAAACTGCTTGGGACACTTGTTTGAGAACAGTTTCCCAACCCTTCCCTAAATCTAGTGACTCAGATCTCTTGGGGAGTAGCTTAGAAATCTGTACTTTTGACAAATACCCTATGTGATTGTAACTCTTAAGGAGCTTGGAAAATACTTGTGAGCATCACCCATATCTGTGGGTGATTCCTGTGCCCATTAACAATTGAGGTCCAATGTTAACTAAGCTTATTGATGGAGCCATTTCACAATAAATGTCATATGCTGTACATCTTAAACTTATATAGTTATTTATGTCAATTATATCTCAAAACTGGGGGAAAAAGAGGCAACAGTTTCATTGAATGTGAGAGTGAATGGTAGATCAATAAAATAATTATCAGAAAGAAACATTTTAAACAAATGAATAAATAAAAGTTAATAATTGAGATCTTCTGCCCCAGAGAGTTATCTTGGCTTAAATGGGCAACCTGAGCCAAGTCTCCTTTTGGTATAGGTGAAAAGCTAACAGTCACTGGCAGCTTTTCTTTACTAAGACAAAATTCAGTTCAGTTCAGTCACTCAGTCGTGTCCAACACTTTGCTACATGATAGACTGCAGCACGCCAGGCTTCCCTGCCCATCACCAACTCCTGGAGCTTGCTCAAACTCAGATCTATCGAGTGGGTGGTACCACCCAACTATCTCATCCCCTGTGATGGTTGTGGTTGTGGTGGTTGTGGTGATACCACCCAACCACCCATCCCTTCTCCTCCTGCCTTCAATCTTTCCCAGCATCAGGGTCTTTTCCAGTGAGTCAGTTCTTTGCATCAGGTGGCCAAAGTATTGGAGCTTCAGCTTCAGCATCAGTTCTTCCAGTGAATATGCAGAACTGATTTCCAAAATGGTATAAATAGCAATGCAATTATCTCATCATTTTAAGCCTGGGACTATTTCATTGAGATGAATGGGTTTGGAAATTGGAAAGACTTAGATTTAAATACCAGTGATATCACTTAGTAACTATATGACATGCAACAAGCAGTGCAATCTCTTAGAGATTCCATCTTTAATAAAATTAGAATAATTACCATTTACTTCACAGAGCTATCCTGAAGATTAAGTAAGAATATGTGTAAATCATCTAACATGGTCCCTGGCCCATAAAGGGTATCCAATAAATATTGGTTCTTTTCCTAAACTATAAGAAGAATGCTGAATCTGCAGTAGATTTGTCTTGTGTCAACCTAACTTCGCTAGAACTACATTTCCCAAAATTCCTTTTCCTGCATAATCCTGAGTTAGCAGAGAGCTCAAAAGACATTTTGCTGGAGATTCATAAGATGGTAACTCAGCTGGTAAAGAATCCACCTGCAATGCAAGAGACCTCAGTTCGATTCCTAGGTCAGGAAGATCCACTGGAGAAGGGAACAGCTACCCGCTCCAGTATTCTGGCCTGGAGAATTCCACGGCCTGTGTAGTCCATGGGGTCACAAAGAGTCAGACACAACCAACCGACTTCCACTTTTCACTTTCACAAGGTGGAAGTATCAGCTATATTGCCTATACATAATAAACGAGTAAATATAAATAAACAAGCTGTAGTAAGTGAAAAGGGGTGATCTGATAGGAAATAAATGGAGGGCAGGGGAGCACTGATTTGCCATCTTACACAAGATGATCTAAGATGGCCCCTCTGAGGAAATATTTGTCCCCTGTGATCCTGATGCCTCAAAGATAGCTGACAGTCAAGCTAAGAACTGGGAACAGAACAACCCAGGCAGATAGAACAGCAAATATAAAGGCTACAAGAAAGGTCTGAGCTTGGCTGTCTTGAGAAACAGAAACAGGCCCAGCATGTCCCTGGTATTTGAAGTAAAACAGAATGAATGCCACAAGGAGATGGTGGGCTTTGTGAAGCCACATATTTTTTTTAAGTGTGGATTTTTTTCTAAATGCAAGGACCCCACTGAGGAGTTGGGTAACATGATGTGACATCTCTCTTTTATGTTTGTTTTAAAGATCACTTCTTGGTGAGGGTGGGATGTTTCGAAAGAACAGCATGTATATTATCTGTGGTGAAACAGACCACCAGCCCAGGTGGGAGGCATGAGTCAAGTGCTCGGGCCTGGTGGGCTGGGAAGACCCAGAGGAATCGGGTGGAGAGGGAAGTGGGATGGGGGACCGGGATGGGGAATTCGTGTAACTCTATGGCTGATTCATATCAATGTATGACAAAACCCACTGAAAAATAAAAAATAAAAAATTTTTTAAAAAAGAAAAGAAAAGAAAAATAAACATACTTCAAACGCAAAGAAAAAATAAAATAAAATAAAGATCACTTCTTTCATGTTTTGTAGATTGCCAAATATTCTCTATGTCAGAGAGTATCAAAAGTTGCAGAATATAGAGAAACAGGAACATTCAGAGTGCTGGTGGGAACGTACTGTCAAGTTGAAGAGCAGTTTCACAGTTTCAGGTAAAATTGAAAATGCATTACTGTAGGATCTGACACGTCTATTCATTCCTGGTATCTGCCAGAGAAATTCTTAGACAGTCTGTCTTTGGTACCTGCCACTCCCATTCTTCCCCAACTACCCATCACAGCAGCTAAAGAGACCTTGAGGCGTATTAAATTTTTCAGAGATAGACACAATAATACTTCTCACCTCACATACTCTTTTGCAATGTGACCATGCCACTCCTCCACAGGACATGAAATCTAAAACACATCTTATGAATCTGGTCTGAC